>NC_068358.1:130009908-130069217 GCF_020536995.1 Dreissena polymorpha
ACTACTACTACTTAAACTTCTACTACTACTACTACTATGACTACAAATACTACTACTACTACTGCTAAAACTACTACAACTACTACTACTACTTCTACTACTACAACTAATACTACTTCTTATACTACTTCTACTACTTCTACTAATGTTAATATTAAACAATACCCCATTTTCAAAAACAATTAGGAGCATTCAAATTTACATATAATAGACTCTTCTTTATAGATTACTATTTTATATAAAAATGGTAATGGTTACACGCTTATATGTATTATTTATCGTGCAGAGTTTATATCTCGTATTAAAGATTCAACGTTGTATATTGGGATAACGACAACAATGAAAAAAATAGTGTTTCGAATCACTGCTTTAGACATTTGTACGCACTAAATTTCAAATAGTCTGAATGCACGTGTTAGCCTCTTGTAACTTTTGCGTTGCTGTTGTTGAATTCTCATCTGGGATAAACGGACAAGTTAATTTTAATGCACTCTTTTAGTAAAGAAAATAATTTCAGAGCTGTGCAAAGAATGAATGATTTAAGCGTCTCGGTGAGTATTCAAATATCTAAAATGTATATTTCAATATATTTCGAGATATAGAGAAATCGATCAATAAGCGTACATTTCAGTAATCCCTACCTTAACTAATTTTCCTACGTTTAATAAGCGAACTAACGGGCAAAATATAAATTTTACTCGTGATATGCCTACCATATAATTCGAGATATAGAGAGTTCGATCATTTTAAACGCTTTTGCGGGGAAAGTGTCCTCACTGGTAAGGTCATTACTCAAAGTCAAATCAGACCACCTTTTAAACCCCCGTTTGAATGTCTCTGACGTATACATAGGTCTTAATTCTTTGAGTAACTCCGGCTGCAAGGAAACTCCTTCCAAAAAGACGTCAGGCAGCGCGTTTATATCATCTGCATGCCTTTGAAAAAAATCAGATATTAAAACAAAATATTATTAATACAAAGTTCAACATGATTGAGTACACGCATTTAAAAACCAAACAACTACATTCCAATGTACATTTCTACCACGACAGCCGATACCGGTACGTCGTACCGTGCTTACACGCGAGTACCACACCTGGCCCCGTGTTCACAAAACTTTTTACTGTCATCGAAAATCGATTTTGCATGACATTGAAAATCGTTGTCAAGTGACATCGATGACAAAGTTCGAGTTCACGAAGTTATTTAAAATTGATGTCGTTCAACATCGGTTTTAACGACATCGATTTTTTTTCGACTTTTTGGGGAATTTACGGGAAACACTCTTTTCCATTTTCCTGATTCCATTGGCTGTTTCGTCCCCTGTTTCGATTGGCTGTTTCGGCTATGGAAAATAGTTGTATGGCCATACACGAGAAAGACCGGTTATGGAAGAGAAAGACCGGTTATAAAACATTTAGTTTTAGAAAGACGTCCGAGGACTAAAAGATAAAAAGTAAATAGTAATAACATAAATTTCATTCTTAAATACGAATGAAATTATATGTACTGGTACTAGTCTTCTATCTGCAATGGTCAAATATGGATGTGTATGGTGTACTTAATAAATAAATAAACTACACGTATGGTTTATAAGTTTAATGTACATCGATAATAAATATATAAACAGGCAACATGATAGTGCGCGTGCATGTGATGAGCGCTACTGCAAGTCGACTAAGGCCACAGTAAATAACTATTAAAATGACAACATTGCTCATTTCTTCAAGTCGACTATGGCCACAGTGAATGACTCTGAAAATGAAACAATTTTTCGTTACTGCAAGTCAAATATAGCTACAGTAAATTACTCTAAAAATGTCACCACTGTTCATTAATGAAAGTCGACTATGACCACAGCAAATGACTCTTAAAATGACACAATTGTTCATTACTGCAAGTAGACTATGGCCACAGTTAATCACTCTTAAAATGACACCATCGTTCATTACTGAAAGTCGACTATGGCCACAGCAAATGGCTCTTAAAATGTCCCCATCGTTCATTACTGCAAGTCGACTAAGGCCACGGTAAATGACTCTTAAAAAGACACCATTTTTCATAACTTCAAGTCGACTATGGCCACAGTAAATGACTCTTAAAATGACACCATCGTTCATTACTGCTAGTCGACTATGGCCACAGTAAATGCCTCTTAAAATGACACCATCGTACATTACTGCAAGTCGACTATGGCCACAGTAAATGACTCTTTAAATGACACCATTGTTCATTACTGCAAGTCGACTATGGTCACAGTAAA
Source organism: Dreissena polymorpha (assembly GCF_020536995.1). Lineage (NCBI taxonomy): Eukaryota > Metazoa > Mollusca > Bivalvia > Myida > Dreissenidae > Dreissena > Dreissena polymorpha. The sequence continues at coordinate 130,012,172 of NC_068358.1, forward strand.
TGACTCTTAAAATAACACCATCGTTCATTTCTAAAAGTCGACTATGGCCACAGTAAATGACTCTTAAAACGAAACCATCGTTCATCACTGAAAGTCGACTATGGCCACAGTAAATTACTCTTAAAATGTCAGCACTGTTCATTACTGCATGTCGAATATGGCCACAGTAAATGACTCTTAAAATGACACCATCGTACATTACTGCAAGTCGAATATGGCCACAGTAAATGACTCTTAAAATGTCACCACTGTTCATTACTGCAAGTCGACTATGGCCACAGTAAATGTCTCTTAAAATGACACCATCGTTCATTTCTTCTAGTCAACTATGGTCGCAGTAAAAGACTCTTAAAATGACACCATCGTTCATTACTTAAAGTCGACTATGGCCACAGTAAATGACTCTTAAAATGACACCATCGTTCATTACTAAAAGTCGACTATGGCCACAGCACATGACTCTTAAAATGACACCATCGTTCATTACTAAAAGTCGACTATGGCCACAGTACATGACTCTTAAAATGACACCATCGTTCATTACTGCTAGTCGACTATGGCCACAGTAAATGCCTCTTAAAATGACACCATCGTACATTACTGCAAGTCGACTATGGCCACAGTAAATGACTCTTTAAATGACACCATCGTTCATTACTGCAAGTCGACTATGGCCACAGTAAATGACTCTTAAAATAACACCATCGTTCATTTCTAAAAGTCGACTATGGCCACAGTAAATGACTCTTAAAACGAAACCATCGTTCATCACTGAAAGTCGACTATGGCCACAGTAAATTACTCTTAAAATGTCAGCACTGTTCATTACTGCATGTCGACTATGGCCACAGTAAATGACTCTTAAAATAACACCATCGTTCATTAATAAAAGTCGACTATGGCCACAGTAAATGACTCTTAAAATGACACCATCGTTCATTTCTGCTAGTCGACTATGGCCACAGTAAATGCCTCTTAAAATGACACCATCGTACATTACTGCAAGTCGACTATGGCCACAGTAAATGACTCTTAAAATGACACCATCGTTCATTACTGCAAGTCGACTATGGCCACAGTAAAAGACTCTTAAAATGACACCATCGTTCATTACTAAAAGTCGACTATGGCCACAGTACATGACTCTTAAAATGACACCATCGTTCATTACTTCCAGTCAACTATGGCCACAGTAAATGACTCTTAAAATAACACCATCGTTCGTTACTGAAATTCGACTATGGCCACAGTAAATGACTCTCAAAATGGGACCATCATTCATAACGGCAAGTCGACTATGGCCACAGTAAATGACTCTTAAAATGACACCACCGTTCATTACTGGAAGTCGACTATGGCCACAGTAAATGACTCTTAAAATGTCACCACTGTTCATTACTGCAATTCGACTATTGCCATAGTAAATGACTCTTAAAATGACACCATCGTTTGTTACTGAAAGTCGACTATGACCACAGTAAATGACTCTTAAAATGACACCATCGTTCATTACTACACCATCGTTCATTACTGCAAGTCGACAATTGCCACAGTAAATGACTCTTTAAATGTCACCACTGTTCATTACTGCAAGTCGACTATGGCCACAGTAAATGACTCTTAAAATAACACCGTCGTTTATTACTAAAAGTAGACTATGGCCACAGTAAATGACCCTTAAAATGACACCATCGTTCATTACTAAAAGTCGACTATGGCCATAATAAATGACTCTTAAAATAACACTATCGTTCATTACTGAAAGTCGACTATGGCCACAGTAAATGACTCTTAAAATGTCACCACTGTTCATTACTGCAAGTCGACTATGGCCACAGTAAATGGCTCTTAAAATGACACCATCGTATTTTACTGCAAGTCGACTATGGCCACAGTAAATGACTCTTAAAATGTCACCACTGTTCATTACTGCAAGTCGACTATGGCCACAGTAAATGACTCTTAAAATGACACCATCGTTCATTACTGCTATTTGACTATGGCCACAGTAAATGCCTCTTAAAATGTCATCACAGTTCATTACTGCAAGTCGACTATGGCAACATTAAATTCTATCTAGGTCCCTGTGGCATACAAAACGTGATTTTCCATTGTCACATCGACGGTGGAAGACAGGTGAGCAATGGTTTCATAGGATTTCTACATGTTCTAGTGGTTACAATAATGTAAAAGAAAGTCATATATATTTTACTCTTCATTGGATCACATAAGTTCATAGGAATTTGGTCGAAGTTCTATCGCCATTTCATTCCGATCTTTTTTTATATATATTTCAGTGACGTTTTGTGGTTGCTTAACCATTGCAAATTTATTACAAACGTAGACGCGGCACCAAAAAGTTCCATCGGATATGGATTTTGCGTTTTCACGTTAGAGGTATTAATTCATACATTACTCTCCGTTGCATGCCTATTGATTATCATATTCAAATATTAATGCACAATTTCATTAACATATTGTCATACTCTTGAAACAGTGTACATGCTATAATCATTTGGTTCTTTTTTATCAGTTTTTTCCTCATGTAATTCAGGCACTGACTGTCGTGGAGAAAAACATCCAAGATACCTTTTCAGAAAACGGGTAAGTTGTAATTGTCATAAATAAGGTAGCTTTTCTGCAATTAAATTCAATGCACTGATATACTAAGCTTATTCAAAATGTGCGTTAATGCTTACAAAAACTGACTTTAACAGCAGAAAAGCTTTGTAAACGGCGTAGTATTCGAACTCGGTCTTGCCACCGAAACCTATGTGTGACGGTGTTGTGGAATTGGTCTTGATGCGTCTGTTACTTGTCCAAAGTCAATAGCTACTTCGAATTCTATGAGATCCGAACGAAATAGATAAACTCTATATGAGAAATTCGTAAAGACCAAAGTATCGCAATGATCCGGTTGCATTACGAACAGGCACTTAGTACAGTACAATGCCTAGCAATGGCAACTGTATATTGCATAAGCGCTTGGCATTCAAAATACCAATTATATTGAAAGCTATATGTGTTCCCTTATTTATATAACCACTTTATATTTAGGATAAGAGCCGAAATATTTTGAATCAATCATCGATAAAAGTCGAGGTTCGATTGTAAAGAAAAAATATGTGTTATTCGCTTATTCACAATTTCTCCTGACAAACGGTACCATACACAATGTAAAACTTTCCCTTTCTTTGATTTCATACAAATTTCACAAAACATGGGAAATTGATTGCTTACTTAAACTGTCAATAATGACGACATTTACAGGAACCACCCTTTGGTAAAGCTCGTAGCTAACGAAAAGCTGAAATCAGCTTACAAGAAGAACAAAAGGTATTTCGTATTATATTTTTTTTATTGAGTATTGATTTTTTTCATGAACTATTCCAGTCAGCCATAACATAATCATTGGGCCGTTTACAATGGATTTAGAAAGTGAAAAATAAACATAATATTGCATATGACCGATTTTGTAAAGGTTAAAAATTAGTATGTGGAAAGATATACATCTAAGGTCGTGCTCGATCGAGACTGCCATCAACATTTGTTAAAAACTAAACTTAAACTTATAAAAATTAAAACCAATACCATTTTTATATTAAATTACAGACTAGTTTCATCGTATACAGAATCCGTCCTCGTCAAGGAAGCGTGTTCAGTGATGATGCAAGAGGTAAAGAGTATGGTCTTTGATTATTTTTTGTAACAAGTATTATCTTACAATAATATATACGTTTTCAAAACATGATTTTATTTATAAGAGTGCGTAACATTTTGTTCATTTTGTGCACAACCACATTTTATTCACGAAAGTATAAACTTGCGCTGTGTTTGTGTAAATTTAATTCGTCAAATGTAAATATTTTAAATGTTAATGGGAAGAACAAATTCTTAAAATGTACAATATCTCCATATAACATGCCTGTTAGACTGTCAATAGACATAGAATCCCGTTTTATTTTTTACGCGGTTTTTTTAAAGGCGAGTCCGAACAATATAAATAGTAAAGGCAAAAATTTAAAGTTATATAATTAATTGAAAAAAGTATATCGGTTTCGAATGTCATACAATAATTATTTTCTTCTTTGGTGTCAAAGTAAACTACATATTCGTACAGAAAATATTTCACAGTACATGTATGTAAAATTTGTTAAATATTCTCATAATCGTTTGTTTCATATCATAAAACTGCACGCGACTGGATGTAGTTATAAAGAGGCCACAGAGGCTCTGCAACGAACGGTGGCCAAAAGTATTTTCACAGCATATAGCCTGGCAACAACTCACGTATAACTCATGTACTGTCCATATCATTAATACTACAATGATCAGTTTTGTAAAAAAATATAGCAGTCATATTAGGTTTTTCTTTTCGTATAAATGTCATAGAAATTTCATTCGGATTTACGTTTTACAAAATGGTTTTAAGAGATATCTGTAACGTGTTTTAGCATAACCAAGCCATTGATACAATTACTAGTCACAGGCAATTTATGATTAGTAAAAGTTTATCGTATCATCGAAATAAAACAATTACTTATAAGTGTCTTCGTAGCCTTTGACACTTTAAAAGTTTGACTTGTTATGTAACTTGATGTGTTTTTAGTTCATTTTCACAAATATTTTGGGTTTTTTAATGCAGGCTCGAGCATAAAAGAATATTGATCAAGCGCCCTAGCAGATAGACGTAAGTAAAACACGGAACATAAATTTTACAGATGAAATTGTAGGTGCTCATGAAATTTCATGTAAGAAATTTTTCTGGATAGTAGATGTATATTCATGTTAAAAAGCAAGTTTTCTTGTAGCGAATGTCACAACTTTCATGGTACTCAAAAACTGTGTGAGAATCCTAGTCAATATGTCGTACCAGATTGGATTTTGTTGCAATCTATTTCAAAGGTAAAGCCTGGTGAACACAAAGACGCTAACATCCTGCAGAAAAGTTCAACATGGCTGACAACACCGTACGGTCGGAAGATGTGTAAGGACAAAAGTGGGATCGTTGCATTACAGACACCGGTTTACTGTTAACTGTTGAGTTATCGATCCGGACAGAACTTAAGTGTGCACCACTGCAGTATGATGACATTTAAGTTTTATAGACTTTCATGCAATAGTTACTGTCACACAGCTCCGGACATTGAAAGTGGAAGGACGGAGAACCACACAGAAACAATATCGGCGAATGATGATGCAAATTTGTTTTAAGTTTCGTGAAATAGGTACTGTGAAATAGCTCCGGACGTACAACCTTCCTGAATTTCAATCTATTAAGGGGCAATAAATTAATAACGCGTGCACCGCAGTATGATTGAACACATTCATATTAAGTTTAATGAAATTTAATAAATAATTATTGATAAACACCTCCGGACATCGCCAAAATAATATTCCTTCACTGTCTTAGAGGGGTAAAAAGCCATCATAATGGAGGTGTCATTTTGTCTACTTACAAGAGTTGGCGCATTCGGATTAAATGCGTATTCTACATGCAATAATAAATGCATGCAAAAATAAATATCTTTCTTGCAACAAGCGTAAATCTACTGCAAATCTTAGCAAAACATTTGCAAATGTATGTGCGTGTGTATAGTGACGCAATCATACGTTTTTCCATAGGTAATTTGTTTCTTAATGACAATATGTTTATATTTGATTAATAAAATACCTGGATATTATATGAATATGTCAGTTTCTGTTCCGAATCGCCCACGTGCGTCTTTCTAGCAGCACCATGTACCTTTTGGGATCAAAGATCTTACCCTGTATTATACATACGTACGTGGTCCTTTATTCATGGCAGGTGATGAATTGCCAAAACAGAACGGCACAAAACGAAACAAAATACAAAAAGAGTACAATAAAGCCGGTGTCACCGCTTTGGAACGGTCAATGTTAACTACTGGGCAGGTTAAACAGGTTAATGAGCGCTCAAACTCATACGTGAATCAGGAATATTCATTATACATACAAGTGTAAAATATAGTACTCTTACATTGTATTATATTTATGGCTATATGGTTGATACGAGCGCCTATGTCTTTTGACTAAATCTCGTTCATATTTCAGTATTTATGGCTATATGGCGAATAAGAGCGACTATGTCTTTTGAATAAATGCTTATAATGGGATAAGAGCGCGTTTGTCTTTTCATTAAATCTCGTTCTAATTTCCGTATTTATTGCCTATATGGATGATAAAAGAGACTATTTGTTTTAACAAAATGTCGTTCATATTTCCGTATTAATGCTTATCAAGGGAAAAGAGCGCCTATGTATATTGACTAAATCTCGTTCATATTCCCGTATTAATGGCTATATGGCGGATAAGAGCGCCTATGTGGTTTGCCTAAAACTCGTTCACAATTTTGTATTAATGCTTATAATGGCATAAGAGCGCCTTTGTCTTTATACAAAATCTCATTCACATTTTCGTATTAATGCTTAAACATAGATAATTGGGGTTATTTACTGTGGCCATAGTCGACTTGCAGTAATGAACGATGGTGTAATTTTAAGCGTCATTTACTGTGGCCATAGTCGACTTCCAGTAATGAACGATGGTGTCATTTTAAGAGTCATTTACTGTGGCCATAGTCAACTTTTAGTAATGAACGGTGGTGTCATTTTAAGATTCATTTACTGTGACCATAGTCGAATAGCAGTAATGAACGATGGGTGTCATTTGAAGAGTCATTTACTGTGGCTATAGTCGACTTGCAGTAAGGAACGGTGGTCTTATTTTGAGAGTAATTTACTGTGGCCATAGTCGAATTTCAGTAATGAACGATGGTGTTATTTTAAGAGTCATTTACTGTGGCCATAGTCGACTGGAAGTAATGAACGATGGTCTTATTTTAAGAGTCATTTACTGTGGCCATAGTCGACTTTTAGTTATGAACGATGGTGTCATTTTAAGAGTCTTTTACTGTGGCCATAGTCGACTTGCAGTAATGAACGATGGTCTTATTTTAAGAGTCATTTACTGTGGCCATAGTCGACTTTTAGTATTGAACGATGGTGTCATTTTAAGAGTCATTTACTGTGGTCATAGTCGACTTATAGTATTAAACAATGGTGTCATTTTAAGAGTCATTTACTGCGGCCATAGTCAACTTTCAGTAATGAACGATGGCGTCATTTTAAGAGTCATTTACTGTGGCCATAGTCGACTTGTAATAATAAACGATTTATGTCATTTTAAGAGTCATTTACTGTGGCCATAGTCGACTTTTAGTAATGAACGATGGTTTCATTTTAAGAGTAATTTACTGTGGCCATAGTCGACTTGCAGTAATGAACGATGGTCTTATTTTAAGAGTCATATACTGTGGCCATAGTCGACTTGCAGTAATGAACGATGGTGTCATTTTAAGTGTCATTTATTGTGGCCATAGTCGACTTTCAGTAATGAACTATGGTGTCATTTTAAGAGTCATTTACTGTGGCCATAGTCGACATTTAGTAATGAAGGATGGTGTCATTTTAAGAGTCTTTTACTGTGGCCATAGTCGACTTTCAGTAATGAACGATGTCGTCATTTTAGGAGGCATTTACTGTGGCCATAGTCGACTTGTAATAATAAACGATGGGTGTCATTTTAAGAGTCATTTACTGAGGCCACAGTCGACTTTTAGTTATGAACGATGGTGTCATTTTAATAGTCATTTACTGTGGCCATAGTCGACTTTGAGTAAAGAAGGATGGTGTTATTTTAAGAGTCATTTACTGTGGCCATAGTTGACCTCCAGTAATGAGCGATGGTGTCATTTTAAGAGTCATTAACTGTTGCCATAGTCGACTTGCAGTAATGAACGATGGTACCATTTTAAGATTCATTTACTGTGGCCATAGTCGACTTTCAGTAAAAAACGATGGTGTCATTTTAAGAGTCATTTACTGTGGCCATAGCCGACTTTCAGTAATGAACGATAGTGTTATTTTAAGAGTCATTTACTGTGGCCATAGTCGACTTTTAGTATGGAACGATGGTGTCAATTTAAGAGTCATTTACTGTGGCCATAGTCGCCTTTTAGTATTGAACGATGGTGTCATTTTAAGAGTCATTTACTGTGGCCACAGTCGACCTTTAGTAATGAACGATGGTGTTATTTTAAAAGTCATTTACTGTGGTCATAGTCGACTTCCAGTAATGAACGATGGTGTCATTTTAAGAGTCATTTACTGTGGCCATAGTCGACTTTCAGTAATGAACGATGGTGTTATTTTAAGAGTCATTTACTGTGGCCATAGTCGACTTTTAGTATTAAACGATGGTGTCATTTTAAGAGTAATTTACTGTGGCCATAGTCGACCTTTAGTAATGAACGGTGGTTTCATTTTAAGAGTCATTTACTGTGGCCATAGTCGACTTGCAGTAATGAACGATGGTCTTATTTTAAGAGTCATATACTGTGGCCATTGTCGACTTGCAGTAATGAACGATGGTGTCATTTTAAGTGTCATTTACTGTGGCCATAGTCGACTTTCAGTAATGAACGATGATGTCATTTTAAGAGTCATTTACTGTGGCTATAGTCGACATTTAGTAATGAAGGATGGTGTCATTTTAAGAGTCATTTACTGTGGCCATAGTCGACTTTCAGTAATGAACGATGGCGTCATTTTAAGAGTCATTTACTGTGGCCATAGTCGACTTGTAATAATGAACGATGGGTGTCATTTTAAGTCATTTACTGTGGCCATAGTCGACTTTTAGTAATGAACGATGGTGTCATTTTTTAGAGTCATTTACTGTGGCCACAGTCGACCTTTAGTAATGAACGATGGTGTCATTTTAAGAGTCTTTTACTGTGGCCGTTGTCGACTTTCAGTAATGAACGATGGTTTCATTTTAAGAGTCATTTACTGTGGCCATAGTCGACTAGCAGTAATGAACGATGGTCTTATTTTAAGAGTCATATACTGTGGCCATTGTCGACTTGCAGTAAAGAACGATGGTGTTATTTTAAGAGTCATTTACTGTGGCCATAGTTGACCTCCAGTAATGAACGATGGTGTCATTTTAAGAGTCATTAACTGTTGCCATAGTCGACTTGCAGTAATGAACGATGGTTCCATTTTAAGAGTCATTTACTGTGGCAATAGTCGACTTGCAGTTATGAACGATGGTGTCATTTTAAGAGTCATTTACTGTGGCCATAGTCGACTTGCAGTAATGAACGATGGTCTTATTTTAAGAGTCATTTACTGTGGCCATAGTCGACTTTTAGTATTGAACGATGGTGTCATTTTAAGAGTCATTTACTGTGGCCAGAGTCGACCTTTAGTAATGAACGGTTGTTTCATTTTAAGAGTTATTTACTGTGGCCATAGTCGACTTGCAGTAATGAATGATGGTCTTATTTTAAGAGTCATATACTGTGGCCATAGTCGACTTGCAGTAATGAACGATGGTGTCATTTTAAGTGTCATTTACTGTGGCTATAGTCGACTTTCAGTAATGAACGATGGTGTCATTTTAAGAGTCATTTACTGTGGCCATAGTCGACATTTAGTAATGAAGGATGGTGTCATTTTAAGAGTCATTTACTGTGGCCATAGTCGACTTTCAGTAATGAACGATGGCGTCATTTTAAGAGTCATTTACTGTGGCCATAGTCGACTTGTAATAATAAACGATGGGTGTCATTTTAAGAGTCATTTACTGTGGCCATAGTCGACTTTTAGTAATGAACGATGGTGTCATTTTAATAGTCATTTACTGTGGCCATAGTCGACTTTGAGTAATGAACGATGGTGTTATTTTAAGAGTCATTTACTGTGGCCATAGTTGATCTCCAGTAATGAACGATGGTGTCATTTTAAGAGTCATTAACTGTTGCCATAGTCGACTTGCAGAAATGAACGATGGTTCCATTTTAAGATTCATTTACTGTGGCCATATGCGACTTCCAGTAATGAACGATGGTGTTTTTTAAGAGTCATTTACTGTGACCATAGTCGACTTGCAGTAATGAACGATGGTTTTATTTTAAGAGTCTTTTACTGTGGCCATAGTCGACTTGCAGCAATGAACAGTGGTGTCATTTTAAGAGTCATTTACTGTGGCAATAGTCGACTTCCAGTTATGAACGGTGGTTTCATTTTAAGAGTCATTTACTGTCGCCATAGTCGACTTGCAGTTATGAACGATGGTGTCATTTTAAGAGTCATTTACTGTGGCAATAGTCGACTTGCAGTAATGAACAGTAGTGACATTTTGGGGTCATTTACTGTGGCCATAGTCGACTGCCAGTTATGAACGGTGGTGTCATTTTAAGATTCATTTACTGTGACCATAGTCGAATTGAAGTAATGAACGATGGGTGTCATTTGAAGAGTCATTTACTGTGGCCATAGTCGATTTGCAGTAATGAACGATGGTCTCATTTTAAGAGTCATTTACTGTGGCCATAGTTGACTTTCAGTAATGAACGATGGTGTTATTTTAAGAGTCATTTACTGTGGCCATAGTCGACTTTTAGTACTGAACGATGGTGTCATTTTAAGAGTCATTTACTGTGGCCATAGTCGACCTTTAGTAATGAACGATGGTGTCATTTTAAGAGTCATTTACTGTGGCCATAGTCGACTTGCAGTAATGAATGATGGTCTTATTTTAAGAGTCAATTACTGTGGCCATAGTCGACTTGCAGTAATGGACGATGGTGTCATTTTAAGAGTCATTTACTGGGGCCATAGTCGACTTGCAGTAATGTAACCGGTGGTCTTATTTTAAGAGTCATATACTGTGGCCATAGTCGACTTCCAGTAATGAACAATGGTGTCATTTTAAGTGTCATATACTGTGGCCATAGTCAACTTTCAGTAATGAACGATGGTGTCATTTTAAGAGTCATTTACGGTGGCCATAGTCGACTTGCAGTAATGAACGATGGTCTTATTTTAAGAGTCATATACTGTGGCCATAGTCGACTTCCAGTAATGAACAATGGTGTCATTTTAAGTGTCATATACTGTGGCCATAGTCAACTTTCAGTAATGAACGATGGTGTCATTTTAAGAGTCATTTACTGTGGCCATAGTCGACTTGCAGTAATGAGCAGTAGTGACATTTTAAGAGTCATTTACTGTGGCCACAGTCGACTGCCAGTAATGAACGGTGGTGTCATTTTAAGCGTCATTTACTGTGGCCATATTCGAATTGAAGTAATGAACGATGGTGTCATTTTAAGAGTCATTTACTGTGGCCATAGTCGACTTGCAGTAATGAACGATGGTTTCATTTTAAGAGTCATTTACTGTGGCCATAGTCGACTTGCAGTAATGAGCAGTGGTGACATTTTAAGAGTCATTTACTGTGGCCATAGTCGACTTTCAGTAATGAACGATGGTGTTATTATAAGAGTCATTTACCGTGGCCATAGTCGATTTTTAGTAATGAACGATGGTGTTATTTTAAGAGTCATTTACTGTTGCCATAGTCAACCTTTAGAAATAAACGATGGTGTGATTTTAAGAGTCATTTACTGTGGCCATAGTCGACTTTAAGTAATGAACGATGGTGTCATTTTAAGAGTCATTTACTGTGGCCATAGTCGACTTGTAGTAACGAACGATGGGTGTCATTTTAAGAGTCATTTACTGTGGCCATAGTCGATTTGTAGTAATTAACGATGGGTGTCATTTTAAGAGTCATTTACTGTGGCCATAGTCGACTTGCAGTAATGAACGATGGTGTCATTTTAAGAGTCATTTTTACTGTGGCCATAGTCGACTTTGAGTAATGAACGATGGTGTAATTTTAAGAGTCATTTACTTTGGCCATATTCGACTTGCAGTAATGAACGATGGTCTCATTTTAAGAGCCATTTACTGTGGCCATAGTCGACTTTCAGAAATGAAAGATGGTGCGATTTTCAGTGTTATTTACTGTGGCCATATTCGACTTTTAGTAAAGACAATAGACTATTTATAGTCAAGAACAATAATTCGATTTTAAAATAATCTTTAGTGGTAAAGGATGAGGTGTGCTAACGAATGCAATTTGAAATATTATTTTCTCACGCCGTGGCTAGACTTCTAGAAGGAAAGAACTAAAAAAATAGACTTTTTGTTTTAAATGTATTAGTCCGTCGGTACCGTACATATTACGAACAAACGTATTCGCTTTTAAATGTAACTTAAATCTTTTGAACATCATGCACAAACTATTTAGCGTTGAACTGTTTTGCTGAATAAAAAAAAATGTTGCGTAATTTGGTGTTTCACTGCCTTTTTGCAGACAATGGAAAAGAGACATTTCAGACAATGGAAAAGAGACGTTCCCGACTTTTTGTGGACGTAAGCGGTAAAGCGGAAGTTGTTTTTTGTTGACGTCTGCTGCGGTCGTGTCTATATTGTATCCTAAATAAATTGCAACAATGGATACCAAATCTATATATTTGCAGCATCGTTTACGACAATGTTTTTTTGTTTAATAAATTATTTGAAAAGAAAATCGCTGTTGATAAAGACCAAATTCGGATTAAAGGGTGTCAAAGTATCAATAAAACTGTTGATATGCACAATGGCTACCAGTAAAATCTGTCTTTTCAACCGAAGTACCGCTCATAAAAACAAAATTGTATCCATTCTAGACGATTTCAAGAATCTAGCCAGCTGTATTGATACTTACCAAATTTGGATCCATTCTAGACAAAAAAAATCAAGAGTCTAGCCAGCTCTTTTGATAGAGTCTAGCCATCTCTATTGATACCGATATTGGATCCGTTCTAGACGATTTCAATAGTCTAGTCAGCTCTTTTGATGCTTACCAAAATTGGATCAATTCTAGATGATTTCAATAGTTAACCAGCTATGAACAGTACAAGAGAGTAAGAAATCAGGTTAGAAAATTAACAAGACAATCAGTAAAAAAGTATGAAGAAGATATAGCTTTGTCAGCTAATGATAATCCAAAACGGTTCTGGGCCTACGTTAAGTCAAAATCAAAGACTCAGTCCACAATCTCAGATTTATACAAAGATGACAAGATCGAGTCGTTAACTGAAACAGACTACGAAAAGGCAAATGTTCTCGGGGAATTCTTCTCGTCAGTATTCACGCAAGAACCCAATGATGAACTACCATATATTCAGTTGAAAGATTGTCCAATTGAAGATGAGATTGACATCACAGTTGAACTAGTACAAAAGAAACTAGATGAACTGGTTATTAATAAATCCCCAGGTCCTGACCAGCTGAGCCCAAGAATACTGAAAGAACTTAGTAGCACATTATCACTACCAATCTGTATCATCTTTAAAAATAGCATAGACACAAGTACCCTGCCTGATGAATGGAAAACTGCACACATTACTGCTATTTATAAAAAGGGAGACAAAAAAGATGCCGGTAACTATAGGCCAGTCAGCTTAACATGCATTCTGTGTAAACTGCTCGAAAAGATAGTAAGGGAGAAAATGGTAAAACATATGAAGAATCATAACCTGTTTAGTGAAAATCAATTTGGTTTCATATCTGGTCGATCAACAGTTTTACAGTTACGTCTCGTGCACAAACTGAAAATATATCGCTTCGGAAATAAGTTTATAAACTGGATTGAAAACTTTCTCTCATACAGAAGACAGAAAGTCATAGTTAATGGAAGTGAGTCAAAGTGGCAACCAGTTACGAGCGGAATACCCCAGGGCTCAGTGCTCGGACCGATGCTCTTCGTAATTTTCATTAACGACATCACTGAAAACATAGAAAATGATAGCCAGCTGTATTTATATGCAGATGACACAAAAATATTCAGGGAAATTGCCTCGGAAAAAGACAAAGAAATGCTCCAGCAAGACATATTTAGCATGAGTAAATGGTCTGACAAGTGGCTGCTCCGATTCCATCCAGACAAATGTAAAACAATGACTATAAGTAATAAGAAATTGTGCGAAAGAACATACAAATTAAGACCAGACTTGAAACCTATGGAAATAAGCCATGCAGAGAAAGATATAGGGGTCACCATAGACGATAAGCTTACATTTGGACAACATTTAACTGAAAAAGTAAATAAGGCAAACTCAGTATTAGGTGCAATGAGAAGATCCTTTGAATACCTTGACATTCCAACATTCAAAAAGTTATATACTGCACTGATCAGACCTCACGTTGAATATGCCCATCCCATCTGGTGCCCCTACAAGAAAAAAGACATTATTACAGTTGAAAACATGCAGATTAGGGCTACTAGAATGATTCCTGGACTAAACCACCTATCATATGAAGAACGATTAAAGAAATTGAACATACCAACATTGAGTTATAGAAGAGTAAGAGGGGATATGATAGAAGTTTATAAACTACTGAATGGAAAATATTATTTTGATGAAAAGGAATTGTTAAAACTGAATCAAGAAAGCGTAACTAGGGGAAACAATAAGAAATTATATAAGACAAGACCTCGTTTGGACATCAGAAAGTTCTCATTCAGCCACCGAGTCGTTGACACCTGGAACTCATTACCAAACAGCGTTATTACAGCTACATCTATAAAGTCATTTGAGGCAAGACTTGATAAATATTGGAAAAACCAAGAAATTGTTTACAACTTTGAAGCTAAAATCTCGACCGGAAGAGATAAAGAAAATGAAGAGCTTGAGTCAGAGGCTGAGGGCCTTCTTCAAGAACTCATCTAAGGTAATCTAAGGTATATGGATACTTACCGAAATTGTATCCATTCTAGACGATTTCAAGATTTAGCCAGCTCTATTGATACTTGCCAAAATGGAATCCATACGACAATTTCAAGAGTCTAGTTCTATTGATACTTACCGAAATTGGATCCATTCTAGACGATTTCAAGAGTCTAGCCAGCTCTATTGATACTTACTAAAATTGGGATCCATTCTAGACTTTTTCAAGAGTTAGCCAGCTCCATTGATACTTACCAAAATGGGATCCATTCAAGACGATTTCAAGAGTATAGCCAGCTCTATTGATACTTACCGAATTTGGGATCCATTCTAGATGATTTCAAGAGTCGAGCCAGCTCTATTTATACTTACCGAAATTGGATCCATTCTAGACGATTTCAAGAGTCTAGCCAGCTCTATTGATACTTACCAAAATTGGGATTCATTCTAGACGCTTTCAAGAGTTAGCCAGCTCCATTGATACTTACCAAAATGGGATCCATTCTAGACTATTTCAAGAGTATAGCCAGCTCTCTTGATACTTACCGAATTTGGGATCCATTCTAGATGATTTCAAGAGTCGAGCCAGCTCTATTTATACTTACCGAAATTGGATCCATTCTAGACGATTTCAAGAGTCTAGCCAGCTCTATTTATACTTACCAAAATTGGATCCATTCTAGACGATTTCAAGAGTATAGCCAGCTTTATTGATACTTACCAAAATGGGATCCATTCTAGACAATTTCAAAAGTCTAGCCAGCTCTATTGATACTTACCAAAATTGGATCCATTCTAGACAATTTCAAGAGTCTAGCCAGCTCTATTGATACTTACCAAAATTTGATCCATTTAAGAACATTTCAAGAGTCTAGCCAGCTCTATTGATTCTTAATAAAATTGAATCCATTCTAGACGTTTTCAAGAGTTAGCCACTCCATTGATACTTACCAAAATGGGATCCATTCTAGACGATTCCAAGAGTAAAGCCAGATCTTTCACCGAATTTGAATCCATTCTAGAAGATTTCAAGAGTCTAGCCAGCTCTCTTGATGCTTACCAAAATTTGATCCCGTCTAGACGATTTCAATAGTTAACCAGCTCTATTGATACTTACCGAATTTTGATCAATTCTATACGATTTCAAGAGTCTAGCCAGCTCTGTTGATGCTTACCAAAATTTGATCCAGTCTAGACGATTTCAATAGTTAACCTGATCTATTGATAATAACTGAAATTGTACATTCAAGGCGATTTCAAGAGTTAGCCAGCTCTATTTATACTTACCAAAATTAGATCCACTCTATACGATTTCAAGAGTATAGCCAGCTCCATTGATACTTACCAAAATGGGATCCATTCTAGACGATTTCAATAGTATAGCCAGCTCTATTGATACTTACCGAATTTGGGATCCATTCTAGACGATTTCAAGAGTTGAGCCAGCTCTATTTATACTTACCGAAATTGGATCCATTCTAGACGATTTCAAGAGTCTAGCCAGCTCTATTTATACTTACCAAAATTAGATCCACTCTATACGATTTCAAGAGTATAGCCAGCTCCATTGATACTTACCAAAATGGGATCCATTCTAGACGATTTCAATAGTATAGCCAGCTCTATTGATACTTACCGAATTTGGGATCCATTCTAGACGATTTCAAGAGTTGAGCCAGCTCTATTTATACTTACCGAAATTGGATCCATTCTAGACGATTTCAAGAGTCTAGCCAGCTCTATTTATACTTACCAAAATTGGATCCATTCTAGACGATTTCAAGAGTATAGCCAGCTCTATTGATACTTACCAAAATGGAATCCATTCTAGACAATTTCAAGAGTCTAGCCAGCTCTATCGATACTTACCAAAATTGGATCCATTCTATAAAATTTCAAGAGTCTAGCCAGCTCTATTGATACCAAAATTTGATCCATTCTAGACGATTTCAAGAGTCTAGCCAGCTCTATTGTGTACGTACTAAAATGGGATCCATTCTAGACGATTTCAAGAGTATAGCCAGCTCTATTGATACTTACCGAATTTGGATCCATTCTAGAAGATTTCAAGAGTCTAGCCAGCTCTCTTGATGCTTACCAAAACTTGATCCCGTCTAGACGATTTCAATAGTTAACCAGCTCTATTGATACTTACCGAATTTTGATCCATTCTATACGATTTCAAGAGTCTAGCCAGCTCTGTTGATACTTACCAAAATGGGATCCATTCTAGACGATTTCAAGAGTATAGCCAGCTGTATTGATGCTTACCAAAATTTGATCCATTCTAGACGTTTTCAAGAGTTAGCCAGCTCCATTGATACTTACCAAAATGGGATCCATTCTAGACAATTTCAAGAGTCTAGCCAGCTCTATTGATACTTACCAAAATTTGATCCATTCTAGACGATTTCAAGAGTATAGCCAGCTGTATTGATGCTTACCAAAATGGGATCCATTCTAGACAATTTCAAGAGTCTAGCCAGCTCTATTTATACTTACCAAAATTGGATCCATTCTAGACGTTGTCAAGAGTATAGCCAGCTGTATTGATACTTACCAAAATGGAATCCATTCTAGACAATTTCAAGAGTCTAGCCCGCTCTATTGATACTAACCAAAATTTGATCCATTCTAGACAATTTCAAGAGTCTAGCCAGCTCTATTGATACTTACCAAAATTTGATCCATTCTAGACAATTTCAAGAGTCTAGCTAGCTCTATTGATACTTACTTAAATTGAATCCATTCTAGACGTTTTCAAGAGTTAGCCAGCTCCATTGATACTTACCAAAATGGGATCCATTCTAGACAATTTCAAGAGTCTAGCCAGCTCTATTGATACTTACCAAAATTTGATCCATTCTAGACGATTTCAAGAGTCTAGCTAGCTCTATTGATACTTACTAAAATTGAATCTATCTAGACGTTTTCTAAGAGTTAGCCAGCTCCATTGATACTTACCAAAATGGGATCCATTCTAGACGATTTCAAGAGTATAGCCAGCTCTATCGATACTTACCGAATTTGTATCCATTCTAGACGATTTCAGCAATACACTGCGCTGATAAGCCCTTCACAGTTTTCGCTAATTAACGAGTACATGTATATATAAAAACCATTACAGGAATATTGTAGTATCAATGTGTTTATTATCACATGTATGAGTTATATAATATATATATATAGTTATAGTTACTATGCAGCTTTATAGTGTTTATAGGATGAAACATCTTTCAACAAAAATATGTGTTTTTAAATAGTTATTTGAGTGGAAATTAAATGGCTATTTTCCTTTTTTGTTTAATTTGGCTGAAATGTGATGATAATGTTTAAAGTAAATAAACTACCTAATTGCTTAACATAATCATAATTAATTTGAATACAATTAAGCATGAACTGGGTTTAGCTTTTGAGCCGTTTTGGCGGAAAAGCCCTACTGATTGCTAGGATGACATTCAAATCCTGATTTTACGAAATGATGTTCGATCCATTATTTCTATTTTTGATTAATACGGTCAACAGTAATAGCGTTTCAACCACTATTTATTCCATGGTCGTGACTGCGATTAATTAAACTAATACTGTTGATAATGGGCGATTTCCGAGCCACTTTATCCAAACTGAAACTTATTACCAGCCGGTATGAAATTTCAAAATAACAAGGGCTGTTTGTAAAACATGCATGCCCCCCATATGGGCTGTCCATTGTAGTGGCAGCCATTGTGTGAGTACGATTTTTGTCACTGTGACCTTGACCTTTGACCTAGTGACCTGAAAATCAATAGGGGTCATCTGTGAGTCACGATCAATGTACCTATGAAGTGTCATGATCCTTGGCAAAAGCGTTCTTGAGTTATCATCCGAAAATCATTTTACTTTTTCGGGTCACTGTGACCTTGACCTTTGACCTTGTGACCTCAAAATCAATAGGGGTCATCTGCGAGTCATGATCAATCTACCTATGAAGTTTCATGATCCTAGGCGTATGCGTTCTTGAGTTAGCATCCGAAAACCATTTTACTATTTCAGGTCACCGTGACCTTGACCTTTGACCTAGTGACCTCAAAAACAATAGGGGTCATCTGCAAGTCATGATCAATCTACCCATGAAGTTTCATGATCCTAGTAGGTGTATGCGTTCTTGAGTTATCATCCGGAAACCATTTTACTATTTCGGGTCACCATGACCTTGACCTTTGACCTAGTGACCTCAAAATCAATAGGGGTCATCTGCGAGTCATGATCAATGTACCTATGAAGTTTCATGATCCTAGCCCCAAGCGTTCTTGAGTTATCATACGACAACCACCTGGTGGACGGACCGACCGACCGCCCTACCGACCGACCGACCGACCGACCGACCGACATGAGCAAAGCAATATACCCCCTCTTCTTCGAAGGGGGGCATAAATATTATCCAATATAAATGGGCTAGCAATCATACTGGAGCAACATGGGTTTTATCTCTATGTATTGTCGACTGTGTTATCTGTAGCATGTGTCAATTGTTAGATTTTGTTGGGTATCCGTTTTATATTAATTACAAGGGACAAAATTGTCACAAAACCAGGTTTTCATTGTGAAAAAAAATCTGATTAAGGGAGACAACTCAAACTGAACTTTTGAGATGAACAAACAAAATTAACCCCCTTTGTAAGTTTGTTTCAAAATAAATCTATTTTAAGTTGTGGTGACCTTGACATTGGAGATATTGACGTGATTCTTTCGTGCGACACACCGTCCCATGATGGTGAACAAATGTGCCAAATAATTGTAAAATCTCACAATGAATGACATAGTTATGGCCCAGACAAGATCATTTATTGCCAATTTTGACCATTGAACTCAAAGTGTGACCTTGACCTTGGAGATATCGACACACCGTCCAATGATGGTGAACAAATGTGCCAAATGATTTTAAAATATGACAATGAACGACATAGTTATGGCCCGGACAAGCTTGTTCCGCCCGCCCGCCAGCCCGCCAGCCAGCCAGCCAGCCAGCCAGCCAGCCCGCCCGCATTCGCCAATCTAATAACCAGTTTTTTCCTTCGGAAAACCTGGTTAAAAATGTATTCAAATGCCATTTCTTTTACTGGTTGTGGGCATTTATTCAAGTTGCGTTTGATGAATCCCAGAGTTTGTGAAGCTTTCTTGGTAGCGTTATCGATACGAGTGTTTAATTTCAGATTATCAAATAGATCGACTCCTAAGTAAGGGTGATGTTAAAGATTTTCGAGGGTTTCGTTATTCATAGTATTGTAGTCTTTTCTAAGTGGAGTTGGGAGATATTCATGATGGCGCATTTTTTCGGCGTAAGCTGTATTAAGCCAGCTTTTCACCCTGACTTGACCTTTGTAAGTCTCCAATAATACTAAAATAAAATTTCCCGCGGCTAGGTACGAATGAATACACTTCATTAATTCCATTGGCTGATTTGAGTATAACACCAGAACATTGGAAACATATCCGCGTCTTTGTAACACTGTTTTACTGCATGAAACAATTTTATCTCTAATGAAAAGGCTCAATAGATAGAACAGTTTTACAATCAATTTTCGACATAAATACAGTTTGTGCGTTCACCTTTTATTTTCAGAGAATTACCAGCGCAAAAGCGTTTATACTAAAGGCTATGTTGTCATATTTAGAACTTACTTGCATTGCATTTCAACCCGCGAGGTTTCGGGTCAATTCGCGGCCATTTGTGGAAGTCAGAGTTTATATACAGTTCATCACCGGAGTTCGCAGAAGGGGTTGCGATCATTCAACACCGATCTTACTGACAATACCGTAGTGACTGTAATGCATTGCATTCTAATCCGCAAGGTATCAAGGTCAGTTTGCGGTCAGTTGCACAAATCTTTATATAAACGCCGTCTCGTAAACTTTGTGCACTTGAAGTCTGTTTTGATCAGAAAGATACTAAATAAAGATATTCGGCGATATTATTGTGGTATGTCAATCATCGATTTTTAATATGGTTTCAACATTTGCATGATAAGGACCAATTTTGATAAAATTAATTAGAAATTTTTATCCATTTAGACCAGTTTATTAAGCATGAGCACAATAATTCACTATACTATAATTATGCAATTAAATAAGATTCGAGTATTGCCGGCTGACCTATATGCACTCGTTTATTTTCATGTTTCTTGTGTTTTTCTATTCTGTAAATATAGATATCTGAGTAATAATATCACATAAAGCAAAATAAGACACGAAATCTGGCGCATTACACCCCGTAATTGATTTGCTTATGATGTAGCTACATGTAAGAACTGCGCAGAAAAAAGGCATCCGCTACTTTTTACCTCATAGAGATAACTTTTGATCGTTCATAAACATCGACCACAATCAACGCCGTATATCTTTTTTAAAGATGTTTCTTGTTAACATTAAACTCCATCTGCCAAGATTTGCTCCAATATAGGTTTATATTTTCCATATTGACAATGAGTTTCATGTAAACCTGATGAATATTATTTTGTGTATGTTCCTCTTGTGTATAATTTTTTACCCTGTTAATCACTAGTATTAAATATTAATACTATCTGATACAGAGAGGTTTGTAAATAACTTTCAAAAATTCAGAACCGTATATAGTGATATTATTTTAATTATTAAATAAAGGCTGTTTTTTTTTCGTTATTTTATTATTTAAATATATAAATTTGTATTGCAATTATGGTGTGTAGTTAATTTTAAACTTCTAAGTTGAATAACTGTGCTAAATTTCTCTGTACATGATTCTAAGATCTGTTTACATCTTACTTATAGGTCAACCCTCAGCAGATTGAACAGCTGTTTTCAGGCATATATACAGCGGTAGGTCATGATCTTACTAATTTTTCCACTCACTTTAACACTCCAGTCCTTGTAAACATTATCTACTATGGTTGAAAGTGTACGCAAAAATTTTAAATTGCTGGTATAGGTAAAAGTGAAGTATTCTAGTAAGAATATATTAATTTATTTAAATTGTTGTGTTTTGGGTATACAAAAGAAATTAAATCTCAGGAGCAATTTTTCTCTACAGAGGGAGTATGTAACAGGGTATTCACAAACACTCATCCTTAATCAAATCACATCAAAACGAATTTATTGTCAGTATGAAATAACATGTATATAACATACCCTATGTATAGCTGTTTACCAAACTAACAAGCAGTAGCAAATTGCAACACATCAATAATACATGGCATACATAAGAAATAGTTATTCTAATAAAGCACAATAAAAACACAATTAAAGCAGTTTTCCTATAGGACATTATTCAAATGTAAGCAGAAATATAATATCAGTACTATACATTCAAATTTAAGAGCTGTTTAAAAGATTGTTGATGTTGACGCAAGGAAGGGGCCTAAGGTACCATAAAAAGAAATGGTGTAAAAATGCTTACAGAGAAAATAGAACACAAAAGTGCCACAAAATAACAAGAGCACCGCCTTGCGGGTGCAGACCGCTCATCTATTTTCTTTTTAAAGGTGAAGGGACTCTCATTTTCAATCACAAAGGAGGGAGGGGTGGAGTGAAGAGGGGTGTATAGTGTGGGGGTGTGGACATTTATTACATTATCTTCCAAAAATGCGGAAAAAAAAATGAAAAAACAAATCAGGGGGGGGGGTGGGTGGGGGGGATTCTTGAGTGCGATGGTTGGACGGTATTTCAAACAAAAAATATTAAAAATAAATATTTGTGTTTTTTAACCGTTTCAAAAAAATTGGGGGGGGGGGGGTGGGGGGGGTATAGTGTGAGGGTGTGGTGGTCATTTGTGAGATGATCTTAAAAAAAATATATATATATGGGGGGGGGTTCAGGGGGGGGGGGGGGTAGGGAGGGGGGGGGGGTGGGGTGGGGGATTCTTAGGTGCGATGGTTGGACGGTATTTCAAACATAAAATAATAAAAATAAATATTTGTGTTTTTTAACCGTTTCAAAAAAAAATTGGGGGGAGGGTGTGGTGGTCATTTGGTGTATAGTGTGGGGGTGTGGACATTTATTAAATTATCTTCCAAAAATGCGAAACAAAAATGCAAAGAAAAATTATTTTTTTTCAGGGGGTGGGGTGGGTGGGGATTCTTGGGTGCGATGGTTGGACGGTATTTCAAACATAAAATAATAAAAATAAATATTTGTGTTTTTTAACAGTTTCAAAAAAAAAATTTGGGGGGGTGAGGTGGGGGGGGTATAGTGTGAGATTGTGGTGGTCATTTGTGAGATGATCTTAAAAAAAAATAATAAAAAATAAATATGGGGGGATTCGGGGGGGGGAGGGGGGGTGGGGTGGGGGATTCTTGGGTGCGATGGTTGGACGGTATTTCAAACATAAAATAATAAAAATAAATATTTGTGTTTTTTAACCGTTTCAAAAAAAAAATTGGGGGTGGGGTGGGGGTGGGTATAGTGTGAGAGTGTAGTGGTAATTTGTGAGATGATCTTAAATAAAAAAATAAAAATAGGGGGGGATTCGGGGGGAGCAGGGCACGGGGGATGGTTTGGGTGGAGTCTATTGTGATATGTCAGGTAAGAGTAGTTTTGTCAAAGTATCAATCAAATCTAATCATAAATAAAGAAGTTATGGCAATTTTAGCAAAATTTAATAATTTGACCTTGAGAGTCAATGTCATTCAAAGGTCAAGGTAAAATTCAACTTGCCAGGTACAGTAACCTCATGATAGCATGAAAGTATTTGAAGTTTGAAAGCAATAGCCTTAATACTTTAGATGTAAAGTGGATCGAAACACAAAATCTACCCATATATTCAAAGTTACTTAGTCAAAAAAGGGCCATAATTCCATAAAAATGACAACCAGAGTTATGCAACTTGTCCTTTTACAGTACCCTTATGATAGTTTGTGAGTGTTCCAAGTATGAAAGCAATATTTATGATACTTTAGGTGAAGTGGACCAAAACACAAAACTTAACCAAGTTTTCAATTTTCTAAGTATAAAGGGCCCATAATTCCGTCCAAATGCCAGTCAGAGTTACATAACTTTGCCTGCACAGTCCACTTATGATAGTTAATAAGTGTTGCAAGTATGAAAGCAATAGCTTTGATACTGTAGGAATAAAGTGGACCTAAACACAAAACTTAACCAAATTTTCAATTTTCTAAGTATAAAAAGGGCACATAATTCTGTCAAAATGCCAGTCAGAGTTACATTACTTTGCCTGCACAGTTCCCTTATGATAGTTAGTAAGTGTTGCAAGTATGAAAGCAATAGCTTTGATACTTGAGGAATAAAATGGACCTAAACACAAAACTTAACCAAAATTTTTAATTTTCTAAGTATAAAAAGGGCACATAATTCTGTCAAAATGCACGCCAGAGTTATCTAACTTTGCCTGCCCAGTCCCCGTATGATAGTTAGTAAGTGTACCAAGTTTGAATGCAATAGCATTGATACTTTCTGAGAAAAGAGGACCTTAACGCAAAACTTAACCGGACGCCAACGCCGACGCCAAGGTGATGACAATAGCTCATAATTTTTTTTCAAAAAATAGATGAGCTAAAAAGGGCTTAAAGGAAATTATCACCTCAAACCAGATTTGAAGGAAAATGATCAGCAAATTTCACACAATATAAGCAACACAATACAACACTGATGAATAAAAAATAAAACATAATTATAAAAGCAAAATAATACAATACTACCCTTCTCAAAATAAAATACACTTTTTAACAAAATACGCTTTAAAAAGTGTATTTTTTCTGCATTTTTACCGAAAAGTGTATTTTTTCTGCATTTTTTTCATAATTAAGTGCACTAAAGTGCATTTTTTCTGTATTTTCATTATCTTTAAGTGTATTTTACTGTACTTTAAGTGTATCTTCTGTAGACAAAGTGCATCTTTTTATGCAATAAGTGCATTTTTTCAATGAAGTGCATTTTTTGTGCATATTAGTGTATCTTCTGATTTGCAAAAAAAATATTCTTTCTGTACAAGTGTAGTTTTAGTGCATCTTCATAAAAAAGAGCAACACTATAGCAAATAACTGAAGTTAAAGGACAGAGATATAGTGTTTAATAGGAGGATTGTACTGAATTCTTTTTTATCTTCACATAATGTTTATGGTCTTATTATTACAATTTGTCTGCTCATAAAATATGTGAATCAGTAGAGCAGCTTTTAAAGGGAAAAGTACAACTAAATCAGGCTGTGGGTAAATAATTAAAAATATTGAAAGTGTCAAAAAAATTATGTGGTCTTGCCAGAATCAATTATATCTTCACAACATAAAAAACAAGTATTTGAACTTTCTTACACTGATATTTAACCCCAATTCAATTAATGTCTACCACATTGACTATTAACATACATTTTAAAAGACAATTTAAATAATATTTATAATATTATATTTATTTCCTAACACCATTCAGTATGTTATATTGAAATATTCACAATTAAATATAATATGCTAAGTGTGCTGTGTATTATTCAATAAATATCAGATAAGATCAGGATCAGATAAGAGATCAATTAGCATCATAAACACTAATCCCTATCAGTGCTCCATCTAGCCAAAACAAAGGGGTGTTTATAGAATTTTGATTGGTTCTGGGACCATCTATTTGAAAACAAACCACTTTTGATTGGTTGGAGCACAGCAAGTTATTTGGAGCACAGGAAGTTATTTTTGTAAACAATTTGGTTTCAGCAACTTAAATTGAGCTAAATTGTTAGGTATAATTCAGCAACATTAATTCTAGTGTCAAATGTCTTGAAATTCTTTCAGCACATGAACTATTGTGTGATGAAAACAATGTGTATTTACTACAATGTGTAAATCAACAATAAGTTTGTTGCAAAGAAGATTCAAAGTGGGTGGTTAAAGTGATCAACAACTGCCTTTTTTGTTTTTTTGGAATGCTGAAGAACAGCTGTAACAGGTTTGTATTTTCATTTCTGCATCTCTTTTTAATTAAATTAATTATGATCATTATCATATTTATGTATTGTCACTGGGAAATGTAACTGGATGAGTAAATGTAATGCAATTTTAAGGAAAAAAACACCATTTGAATTATTATGGCTGTATTTTATGGTTATTGTCATCTTAAAATTTATTTATACCTATTTCTTGTCATTAATGAACAGATTTCTTTCCCCCATATTTAATCAGAACTTTAAAATATTATATTTGAAGGTTAAACCCCAAGGTGAAATTTACATTGATCGGAAGATCCATTGGACAGAATGTGCATCATCGCCTGCCAAAAAAGGGAGCAAAAAGGGGACTACCTGATGTATGGACATGTATACCAGGCCAACTTGAGGGGAACAGGAGTGGGAAACCGTGCCCTGTAGCTTGTCCTTGACCAAGAAAAGATGGATTTGTTGAGAGGTAAAACTATATAATAAAGGTTATTGCAATTCAAAGAAGTCACACTTCCGACCAGTCCACACAGCCAAAGGAGACCACATATATTAGTACATTTATTAACAGTATTTTCTATCAAACGTAATTTCTTTAAATTATTTATGAAAAGCGTTAAGTCACATGTGATCACGAGATTAAAATTGCAAAAATAAACAAACAAAAACAACAAGCCAACAAACTTGTTTTGATTTAAATTTATGATATTTATAGCAACTGTTGAACAAGATTACCATAACAGCAATATTTAACACTTACATTATAAAATATCTTTCAGGACCTGATCTCAAATTAGATCATGCACGAGAAGCGCCTCGCAGACCATGACAGTAGTATTCAGACCTGATCAGCTGGTGAAGTGCTCTATAAAGGGTTGTTTATGAATGCATTCTTTGTAAGGAACAGTGTATAACAACAAATATAGTGACAGGGGCTAAGCTGCTAAATATTGTCAGCATGTATGCAGTGATTTTCTTTGGAAATTCAAAACAACCTGTACGTACTGGCTCTCAGAAGGGCATGTTTTAGCGCAATAATGAACAAAAAAAGGAAGATCTTAAAAATAAGGTATAGATTTATATAAATTTCATGAATACTGTTCATTTATCATATATTAGGATCCAGAATATGATTGCATTAAATGTACTGCTTTTGTCCATATTAAAAAGGAATTAATGTAATATATAAAAATCTAGTAAATGATACGGAAAACATATCAGCTTAAGGAGGGGAAATCTTTAATATTTTTGAAGTGGAAACCACCTGTATTTGGCTGTTAATCAGTTACCGATAATCAGGGGGGAGAAAAATCACTGGTATGAGCTTGATATTTTCAATTGTTAATTCCAGATAGGCAATAGCCCGTTTGAATCCTCTCTTTTATGTAGATATGTAACATTTGTTTTTGTTTTTTAAGGTTTAACATTCTAATAAAAGTGTGTATTAATCTTTTGAATTGTACTTTTTGTTTTTTATGTATGTGCTTACACTAACCTTTCATTTAAAGAATGAATGCTGACTTCAAAATGCTGGGATTTTTTTTTAATTTGGTTAATTTTTAAGCATATTAATTTGAAGTGATAAAAAGTACACTTGAGCGTATAATGCGCTTAAAAAATTCACTTCCAACACTTCAAAAAGTGTATCATTTGTATGACTGAAAATGCACTCAAGTGTATTAATGCGCTTAAAAATTCACTTTTAATATTGTAAGGTGTATTATTTGTATGACCGGGAATGCACTCAAGTGTATTAATGCGCTTAAAAAAATTCACTTTCAATTTTGTAAGGTGTATTATTTGTATCAGTGGAAATGCACTCAAGTGTATTAATGCGCTTACAAAAATTCACTTTGAATACTCAATGAAGTGTATTATTTGTATGACTGGAAATGCACTCAAGTGTATTAATGCGCTTAAATAATTTGCTTTTAATTCTGTAATGTGTATTATTTGAATGACTGGAAATGCACTCAAGTGTATTAATGCGCTTTAAAAAATTTACTTTGACCATGAAGTGTATAATTTGTATGTCTTAAAATACACTCAAGTGTATAAATGCACTTAAAAATAAACTTAAGCGCACTTATTATCATAATAAACGCACTTAAGTGTATTATTTCGTGGAAAAAAAATACACTTAAATGTATAAACACACTAGTAAAAAGTGTTTTTTTTTAACAGATTAAAATGCACTTGTTAAGCAAAAAATACGGTGCCAATAACATGCGCATTAAATGCGCATTTAATGTGCATTTAATGCGCATTAAATGCGCATTTAGTGCACTTTTTCGAGAAGGGTAATGCTGAAATGATTATCCCGCATGTGTAACTAGCACTATTTCAGAGCTTCAAAGGCAAATGATGAGCAAAGAAGCATTGATCAATGCTACATACATACAGTACTACAAGTTCTTCAACAAGATATCAAATGAAATGAACGAAATAAGACAACAACAGCAAACTGCTGTAGTGTCACTAGTATTATATATACATACTGTTAAGCTCAAAGAAAGCAAAAGCAAAAAAAGCATCAGAATGCAAACCTAATAAAGCAAATGAAAAATATCAAGATGCAAATTTCTCAGAGAAAGCAAAAAGCAAAAAGGCAACACAATGAAAACAAAACAAAACACCAGTTTTATAAATAATTATAACTACTTATCCAATCAAGAGAGATTCAGTGTGATGAATGAGTGAGCTACCGTATATTATTAATGGAGAATGCTTTTTAGGTGAGCTGATTTCAGATACATATTTATGGTTTTATATATCTGAAACATTTGATTCATTTCGTTACTAAACCTTGCAAGAGGTACAAGTATTTTTCATTTGCTTAAACCTACTCTCTTTAGTTTCTTTCTTCATATGGTTACTGGTGAGTCATTTTATTATTTTAAGTGTATTTACTTGTATACTTGTTAAAATTGTAATCATTATATTATTTGAATGATATTGTATTTATCAATTATCTGATTTATAATTTATGATAATACTTATAATACTTTATGTTATTATATTTCATACCATTATCAATTATATAATTAAAACTAGGCGTAAGCATTCTTGAGTTATCATCCGGAAACCATTTTACTGTCTCGAGTCACTGTGACCTTGACCTTTGACCTAGTGACCTGAAAATCCAAAGGGTCATTTGCCAGTCATGATCAATGTACATATGAAGTTTCATGATCCTAGGCGTAAGCATTCTTGAGTTATCATCCGGAAACCATTTTACTATTTCGAGTCACTGTGCCCATGACCTTTGACCTAGTGACCTGAAAATCAATATGGGTCATCTGCCAGTCATGATCAATGTTCCTATGAAGTTACATGATCCTAGGCCTAAGCATTCTCATCCGGAAACCATCTGGTGGACGAACCGACGGACCGACATGTGCAAAACAATATACCCCCTCTTCTTCAAAGGGGGGCTTAATAAAAGTTGGCAACTATAACCCCTTGTGTCAATACACAAACCCCGCTACATAACCAAACTGAAATACCAGTGTACTTAACTTAACAGTTATAAAACACCATTTTTCAAAAGTGTATATTTTACATGAAAATAAATAAAAATGCTAAGAATATCAAAACACATACTTTCTCAAATTTAAAACAGTAACATAACATCATTGTTTGATCATTTAGTAGTAAGTCTGCACATTGGCCTTTAACCAAAAAACAACAACACACTGCCATGGTAATTATGGCAGTACTTATTATTTTCACTAGTTTGTATGTTTCAAGTCAAACCGGAGTATGTACTGAGAAAAATTATAAAAGTTGTTAAAGATAAAAAATGGATCAATAATGTTTTTTTAAATAGGTCCCAGAGGGCCTGTGTCGTTCAAACAAATACCATACAATATTCAGATGCAACCTCAATTGCAGGCTCCTTATCTTTGTTGTTTAGGTCATAGGATAATAATAGTTTTTATAACATGCATATAAGGAAAACGCCATGGTCCCCAGTGTATAACTAGACACAAATTGAAAATCAACTCTTGGTTGAACCCTCAACAGGGATAGAACCACTGACAACTGGAGTACTGGAGTAAAAGTCTACTGCTTTGACCACTCGGTCACTTGTGGTCATACAATGTGGAAGGTATTTTATACTTTATATAAGCAATTCTCGTAGTTTCACAAAATATAACAACGACAACAGAACTTTCCATATTATTCAATCGTTTTGCATTGCAACGATTTATAATTTTATAAACCACTATAGTGGTGGGCGACATAAAAATCTGAAACAATTTTGACAATTTACAAAAACTTGAAAAGGCCCCTTTAATAAAAAGCAAAAAGGTGTGGCTTATTTTCATCCCTGGGACATTATATGATCAATCAAAAATATTTTGACAATGTACAGAATGAATCCAAATTCGGTCAGTATCAACAAGGCTGGCTAAACGCTTGAAAATGTCCAGATTAGTCCAATTTTGTTAAGTATCAATAGTGCAGGCTAGACTCTTGAAATTTTATAGAATGGATCCAATTTTGGCAAGTAACAATAGTGCTGGGTACACTCTTGAAAATGTCCAGAATGGATCCAAATTCGGTCAATTTCAACAGGACTGGATACACTCTTAAAATTGTCCAGAATGGATCCAATTTTGGAAAGTATCAATAGAGCTGGCTAGACTCTTGAAATTGTCCAGAATGGATCCAATTTTTGTAAGTATCAATAGATCTGGCTATACTCTTGAAATTGTCCAGAATGGATCAAATTTTGGTCAGTATCAATAGAGCAGGCTATACTCTTGAAATTGTCCAAAATGGATCCAATTTTGGTAAGTATCAATAGAGCTGGCTAGACTCTTGAAATTGTTAAGAATGGGTCCAATTTTGGTAATTATCAATAGAGCTGGCTAGACTCTTGAAATTGTCCAGAATGGATCCAATTTTGGTAGGTATCAAGAGAGCTGGCTTGACTCTTGAATTTGAATAGAATAGATCAAATTTTGGTAAGTATCAAGAGAGCTGGCTTGACTCTTGAAATTGTCCAGAATGGATCCAATTTTGGTAAGTATCAATAGAGCTGGCTAGACTCTTGAATTTGTATAGAATAGATCAAATTTTGGTAAGTATCAAGAGAGCTAGTTAGAGTCTTGAAGTTGTCAAGAATGGATCCAATTTTGGTGAGTACCAATACAGCTGGCTTGACTCTTAAAATTGTCCCGAATGGATCAAATTTTGGTAAGTATAAATAGAGCTAGCTAGAGTCTTGAAAGTGTCCACAATTGATCCAATTTTAGTAAGTAACAATAGAGCTGGCTTCACTCTTGAAAATGTCCAGAATGGATCAAAACTCGGTCAATTTCAACAGGACTGGATAC
The DNA here is from genome assembly GCF_020536995.1 of Dreissena polymorpha. NCBI lineage: Eukaryota > Metazoa > Mollusca > Bivalvia > Myida > Dreissenidae > Dreissena > Dreissena polymorpha. The sequence continues at coordinate 130,043,058 of NC_068358.1, forward strand.
ACTCTTGCAAATGTCCAGAATGGATCGAGTTTTGGTCAATATCAATAGAGCTGGCTACACACTTGAAATTCTCCAGAATGGATCCAATTTTGGTTAGTATCAATAGAGCTGGCTAGACTCTTACAATTTCCAGAATGGATCCAATTTTTAAGTATCAATAGAGCTGGCTAGACTCTTGAAGTTGTTCAGAATGGATCCAATTTTGATAAGTATCAATATAGAATTTTATGGTCATTAGTTATTGTTTCTCTCCTTCACTTGCTAATGCTCATGTGCTATTAGCTACAAGCATGTGAATTAATATTGCATGTTTGACTTCTTGTTCATGATGTTGTTGAGGCATGGTCAAGGTCCTACTTCTTGTATGTTTAAATTTCTATTTGAAGTTTATTTGCTGTTTATTTTCAACTTTCAATCACAATAGTAGATTTTTCTCTTTATCCGTCCATGGTCTGTTGCAATATTTTATTTGCATGTCCACTCTTTGATTTCTACATTCAAGCCTCTGTGTCCACACAAACTTAAAGAAATTGTTCTAATTACTGTCCCCCTGGGCAATATTGGATGTAAACCTTCTGGCATGAACGCCTTGCTCAACAATCTGCAAATTAAAACCAGAAAATCCATTACTAAGTTGCATCACTTTAAAAAACAAACAAACAAAGGGGCTCTTCAACATACATGGTGTCACATGAATAAAATACAATGGAAAGGTCAAATCTGTTCAAACCTGTTCAACATACATGAAAGTGTGGAGCAATTTTGAAGGATATTTTAATTAAACATGATACTGCTTATAAATCTACATCTCTTGGCCTTGTGGTTTCATTGAAAATGTTTTCAATTGTCACTGTTTGTTTATTTTGGTTAAAATCAAAACAATTGGCTGCTAATTAAGATTTCTGAGCACCAACGTTGTTTCAGGTCAGATAATACATGTATATGATTAAAATAACATTTACAGACACCACAGTGGATAACAAGATGATGTTTTAAGCTAAATATATAAGCTATAAGTCACTTTGTTTCAGAGACGATTTTTTGCTGTTATCACTCTGGTTGACTTGCTAACATAACTAATGAATAATATGCAATGCTTTCGCTTTGAAAAAAGAACAGTTCAACACCTGAGCACAGAACATTCCATGAAAGTTTTATTATGGATCTCTTAGTGTTTCAAAAGAAAATGATATCAGTTATTTCAGTTAAAGATGTTAACACACCACCACAGAAAATTACCATTAACAATGTCTCATAATGGATCATTAACAGTATTTCTTAAACTACTCCAGATGATGATCAATCTATTTATCAAGAATAATGTACAAGTCATTTGAATTGCAATTAACTTATATTTGCAGTCTCTTGTCTTTTTTTACTTATTTTCAAATTCATAAATTAATGTTAGATTACCAAAAGTTATAATAAATGATATGCACATGCTGCCTATCACAACAATTCATATATTTTATTATTTTATTAAATTTCAGTACATCTGAGTTCCACTCTGAGTTCCACAGGTGGTTTAAATTTAGTATTTGTTTTTATCAGAGTTCATGAATCTGCAGTAACAGTATTATTAACTGAATAGATCAATTCAATACAGGGAAAATACTTGTAGATTTAAGGCTAGTAGACCTACTGCCAATGTATACATTTTGGGCCGAATTAACTATGATACCTTATCTGATAACAGTTCATATTAATCTATTATTTTAACTCTAAATTTCCAAATTGTTGGTGTTAACAACACATCTTTCACAACGTCACTGGAATATTGACTGAAAGCGGTCACCAAGATACTGTTTTTTTTCTTATCACCCTACTGAAGTATGATTTCATTTAAAGCCACACACCTTGAAATTTAGCACATGTTGATCAATACATATAGATGCAATTTAAAAGTGTGCAAAATTTTTTCTTCAATCTATAGCCTAGTTAGCAAGTAAATTTTTATTCTGTTTAATTTTAAAACCGAAAGTAGAATTTCTTTATGTGTACGTCCGTTTCGTCAAACACGATTATTTTTTAGTTTTAAAGGGCAAACAAGACGGATTTCTACTTTGTAACCAATAGATATATTCTTATTGAGATAGATAAAATTAAATCTAAAGCCTAGTTAACAAGTAATTTATTATTTTTCAACCGGTACCGCTTTTAAAACCGAAAGTAGGATTTCTAGACGTATACGTCCATTTTCGACAAACGCGATTATTGTTAAGTTTCAAAGCGCAAAAGAGACGGATTTCTACCTTGTTACCACCTGATATATCAGCGATTTTCCCTGTCCAATTGGGAAAAGTACCCGTACCGGTCCAATTAGGAAAAATTGAGTCGTGAAAACCTCAAAATTGGGAAAAATCGAGTTGTGAAAACCTCAAATTGGGATATTGGTGTATTTGATTTTTTGCTCCCAAATACTTTAAAATTGATAATAACCAAGTGTTTTCAAGTTTTCAATATTATATAAACCTAGGTTCAAGCTATAGAGCTGCAAAGGGAAACTAAGAAAATGTTGCTTAAAAAAAAAAAAAAAAAAATTTTTTTTTTTTTTTTTTTACCTTTAATTGGGAATTTAAGGACAGCAATTGGGAAATTTGTATTTTTTTTTATAAAGAAGGAGGAAAATTGCTGTATATTCTAATTGGCATAGATAAAATATGTTTCTTATTTATACTTAAATTTACTATGCCATGTATTTCATTTCAAGATGTGTGGCTTTAAAGCACACCTTGAAATGAAATACATGTTAATCAATACATATAGATGCAATTTTAAAGTGTGCAAAATTGTCATTAAATCTATAGCCTAGTTAGCAAGTAATTTATTAATTTTCAAACGATACTGCTTTTAAAACAGAAAGTAGGATTTCTATAGACCAGTTTACGTGTGACGTCACCCGCACCTGCGTGTTTACATCCGGACTACATTGGTAGGCAAAAGAAAGACACAATCAATTGGAAGAAATAGAGCGTGATCGTTCATATTTACACGATTTTATTTTTTAACATGCCAACAAGTTGTTCTACTTTACTGAAACACAGATTGAAAACAAGCAATAAATAGATCAATTCCAAATAAACAACCTATAAAAATTAACTAAAATGGTATTTGTCTGGGAAAACTAACACGTTGACACATTAAATAAACATTTAATTAAATTAAATGCAATATTTTTCATTTCATTGTTTGCATCAATCTTAAAATCATGTAAGCCTTTGTATTACTGTGTTTAAGTTCTGCATAAACCGATTATCGCGTTTTTATCAAATATTGTCAAGACTTCACTAACAACATGGTGTAAACCACACTGGGTGGCAGATGACAGTCTGGGCATTCAACACATTTGAGGATACCACCATGTCTTCTCTTTCTGGTAGTATTAAGCAGTCATTTGGTTCAATTATTTACCGCTGAAATACTGAAGTCATGTCCAATATGGATTATCAGAAATTGTAAGCAGTAAAGATATTAGCCCGTTTCATTTATAAAAAATAAAGTATTCAATAAGTATATAATTTACGTAGAAAACATTTAACGTATTTAGCGGGTATCAGTTAATTAAAACCACGTCATTCTGAATGATTCTGTATGATGATTTAATGTTACAGCAATGCACGAACGACATCATAAAAACAAGAAATTACGCTTAACACCAACGGGGGTAAATAATGTTTTCAAAAAATAATAATAAAACAATATGTATATAGATATATATGTGTGCTAAAATGTTAAATATGTGTCACGCATACTACTAGTAACAAGTTTTCAATATACATGAATACACAGTTCAATTCGCATCATGTAAAGTTGTGTTTTTCAGCTGTATGTTAATTTTCCTCAATAGTGTCATTCTCTGTACAAAACCCATCAAAATTAAAATAACATGTAAATACCGTCATGCACTTTGCTTATAATAGGGCTTTGAAGTACATTTTCAAAGCACCCCTTACACTTTCTATCACTCATTTTTATCACACTAGCGTACTCATGCCATTGATAATTATTATTTTATAATTAGATGTATTATTATTGTAATTTATTGAAGCTTTTATGCAAAAAATAATACCGCTAATACATTATAGAGCTCTTTGTTGTGTCAAATTGCCGGTCTTTCAGTCTTCAGACAATCTTTACTTTGATACTTATGACGCATTGTTTTAAGATGCAAATAAATGTATTAATAAATTCTTTTTGCACTAAATATTATATTTTTGAAATATTATTTAGGTGTTGTTTTTTCGGACCTTCTTTCCGATTCATTTACTAAACAAGTGTCGTTATCCATATGTTTTGCGCTACTATAACCCATGCTTTTGCCTACCAGTGCATTGCGCATGTGCAAAAATCAAAACAATAACAATGAACTGCTCTATATGTAAATTGTATACGTCCATTTTGACAAATGCGATTATTTTGAAGTTTTTAACCACAAACAAAATGGATTTCTACCTTGTAACCACCATATATATTATAATTTGCATAGATAAAATATGTATCTTATTTATAATTAAATTTACTATGTCAAATAAGTTGTGTGGCTATAAGTAATTAACTGCAGACTCAGTCACTCTGTTTTAATATATTCACAAATGCCAAAATGGGGGTACGCCATACATGCCATAATTTTTTAGGTCCAAAGCGGGACATTCCATAAAAAATTGTCGGGACATTTGACCAAAAAGCAGGACACCTAAAACGATCTATCATTCCACGTTTACTATAGTCAGTATAGTACTAACAAAAACTCTTGATACTTTTATTCAAGACATAAAACATCTGATATGAAGCATGAAATCTTAAACATAACAATAACAGTTTTATTAAATTAGACAATAGCAAACAACGAAGATAATATTCATCTGTTTAAGAGTACAAAATCTAGAACATTACGACAACAATACTCATTATATTAATTTCAATGGCAAACATTAACGCAGGGGAGGCTATCCAGTTGACTGAAAGAACGGGTTACAGTACACTATCTACCGAACAGTGACATCAGTTACACACGGAATGCGCGGCCATACACATTTCCCTATTTTGTTTTCTTCCTATATACACAGATTAAACTGAATTGTGAATTGTCAGGCGCTGTATTGGGGTAGTGTCAAACTGTCATGAATAACAACACGTTGTTTTTATTACAATAACACAAGACAAGATGGGTAACTCTTTTACTGTTTGTTGCGATGTTTTTTTAAGCATGTGTCCATGCGCAGTTTGTTACTTGTCAATTGCCGCGGTTTAATTGGAGTAGGGTCAAACTGTCATGCATAGCACCTCATTGTTTTTAGCTTAATTGGAGTAGGGTCAAACTGTCATGCATAGCAGCTCGTTGTTTTTATTACAATTACACTAGACGGGATGGGTATCACTTATTGGACTGTTTGTTGCGATTTTGGTATATTGCACATTCGGAATATCCCGCTATATTGGAACTAAACATTGAATGTAAAAGACTCATTTATGACGTAGCGTTAATTTTACAAATCAATTGTTTTGTAAACCGTTTCAAACAAATACAAAATAAACACATTTTCAACATTTATTTCATTATAATAAAACTATCGATAGCAATAAGCGACCACTATCTTGAAGACCACCATGGTGTGAATGCCTGATGAAATCAATAATTACCCGATAAATCGCTGATAAGGTGTCATAAACAACACTGGTACACACGATAAGTAGAATCGTATTGTTAATTGGAGGGCAATAAAGGGATTAGCGGTGTTAAGTGTTAGCGAAACAGAGCTTGAATAGCGAATTTTATTGGGAACCTATACACCTTACATCGTTTTTTTACGAATGTCGGGACAAATCGTCTCATGGCGGGACGGCGGGACAAAGGGCCCAAAAGCGGGACTGTCCCGCCGAGATCGGGACGTATGGCATGTATGGGGTACGCGTGTGACCGTGCAAAACATAGCTTTACCTTTTAACATACAGGACTTCAGCAAAGAACTTTGACCACAAGGCATCCCTGTGCCTAAATCTTTAATTTATTACATTTTATAACCAATTTGTGTTGCTTTGATTCATCAATATTATGTATTTAAAATGACATGAAAACATTTATAATAGAAAGATTCATCAGCTTTTAAACGACTTTTTATTTTTAGCCTACCTGAATTTTCGCAACAGTATTTAGTTCCAATTCAATTGACGACAATTCGCTTCACTCTTATAATTTTATTTAATCTTTAGCCCATTATGGACCGTCGAGAAAAATTCGTTCCCTTCAGCATTCTTTGACAGACTTGACAGACATCTTGGAAATACGACTACTTTGCGGTGAGGCCGCCTTTTTACGGCCAACTTTAGTGGTATCCTATATAGCAAAATAAAAGGATCCATTCTAGACTCCACGGTCTGCTGCAACTACAATGACTGCTCAGGTGCATTGGTCTATGTCGGAAAAAACCTTCGTGGTTCAACTGATAAATGATCGGTACGACGAGTTATATTGTCGATTTAAAGGTGCCACACTAGGTGGCAAAAAAAAGGAACAAACCTGGCAAGAGGTTGCTGATACCTTCAATAGGTGAGTCGCAATTAACTTGTTTGTTTTGAAATGTCATCTTACTATTAGTCTTAGTGAAGTTAGTCTGTAGACAAAACATTCATTTGTTTTGATAGAACTAACACATGCCTGTATAACCGAAAGTAAGAAAATTCGGCATTAATATATATATTCATAATGTTTCAGTGACCTATGAACAAAAACAATGTCTGAAAATATTTGGCAGCTGCATGTTTGCAACTGAAAATTATGTTTTTAAATTATTTGTAATAACTTCAAGTCACTGAAGTTCTAGGCATGTTTAATTGTCTCAAATAATATCACTAGTATTAGTAGCATCTAGCCTATCAAGCGTCTGTGTGTTTGTGACGATTAAATGTATGTTCTGAAAATGACGGCCTTGTTTAGTCTATTCTTACACTATTATTAGCACATACAGAGCCCTAATGGTATCGGGTCCGTTCGCCCTAGTTACACATTCGCCCTGGGTCCGTTCGCCCTGGGTTCGTTCGCCCTATATTATCGTTTCCATATCGGGGTATGAACAGTTGATTGTTCACACATATAAGCAAGTTTGAACCTTAAGTTTTCATTAATTAATATAGTAAGCACTTAGTGAAAATTACTGGTCTTCGTTACAAACACGCTTACGAGTTAAAGAGCGCCGTCTTGATTTTTCACACATGTAAACAAGTTTGTACCTTAGATTTCATCATTAATTAATATAATAAGCAATTAGGGAATATTACTGGCCTTTGTTACAAATACGCGTACAAGTTAAAGAGCGCCGTCTTTTATATTTCGGTAACACCTTTTTGTTTGATATGTTCGGAATAACCTAACTGTGAATTATCCCGGTATATAAAATGGAGCTCAAATGTCTGGTTCTATTATTTCAATAATGGATAATGTGTTGTGAATTTCGTGCAATTTGGAGGTACGACCTAGACAACATGGGTTTACATGCGACGTTTGTGAACGGTGGCAGCATCGGCTTTGTGGAACTGGTTAGTTTACTTTAATTTGTCAATTGTATATAATAAAAACATATCGTACGTACTTTTTCTATATATTTTAATGGTCCTTGAGGTTTTCATTATTTCCATCTAATGTAACTGGTAACGGGATCTTCATTTACGTACGATAAATAATAATCAATAATTAATCATTCTGTTTATTACGGTCTTAGTGAATGTTGTCTCTATCGTTTTTCATTTTCAGTTGATAATGATTATTTTTTACAAAATGTTAATGTTTTCTTATCAAAACAAAGACAGAACAAAATATTAATAAGAAAGATCTAGCAATCATGTTTGCTCGGGTGCCTTTATAGACATTCATGTCTTTATATGTGTCATATATTTTTAGCTCGACTATGTCCTTTGACATATTGCTTTTATATTTTGTGTACTTCTTTATCAACATGACCCCAACCTATAAACAAGAGTAGACAACTGTATTTAGCATTTTGTAAGAATTATGTGCCCTTTTTATACTTAAAAAATTGAAAAGTTGGTTGAGTTTTGTGCTTAGGTCCACTTTATACCTAAAGTAACAAAGCTATTGCTTGCATACTTGCAACACTTACTTACTATATAGGGGGACTGTGCAGGCAAAGTTGTGTAACTCTGACTGGCATTTTGACATTATTATGTCCCGTTTTATACATAGAAAAACATAAGCAATGAATATGTTTCAATTATGGTCCTCTTCCATTTAAAATATGACTATATTACCTTTCATTTCAGCTCCAGTGTCGCACAATGTTCTAGGACAGTGCGTCAAATAAAAGACATGTATGCGCAGTTGAAATGTCGAGGTACCTTACATTTTGCATTTATATCATGATCGTATGTACCAGTTTTAATAGAATGTAAAAATGAAACAAAATGACATGTTCTCATTATGTAATGTAGTGAAATGTTTTCTTTTATTGCACCCATTGTAAAAACTGTATAATATTAAATGTAATTTATTAAGTATTTTATGCACACAAAAATAAAAAAGTTCATGTAATTGTTGAATATTATGAGCTCATTACATGTGTTTTGCGCGCCAGTAATATTTTGCTAGATCTTTAATCACGCTCATTATTCATGCTTGTTGATTATTTTTAATACTTTGGCAAAATGTAGTTAAATGTATTTTTGATGATAAAAATAAATTTCTGAGTATTAAAAAATTATAATAGCATTAGTTAGTTCCTTTGGCCCATTAATAGTTAACAAGTAATCTCTAATCTTTATTACATATTCCTTAATCAGTGTTCATTTTTGTCAACATATTGAGAAAATATTTGTTATAATATAAAGATGTATGCTCTTAAAATACATTGGTATATGTGCTGAGAGCTTAATCTTTCAGTTAATACTATTTTTTAACTGTTCAATTCAATAGTTCAGTATTTTAGTCTTACCATGTTTTTTTTAACCCTTTCAGTGCTGGAACCGGATTTTGAAGGCCTTTACAAACAGTTTGGATCCAGATGAGACGCCACAGAACGTGGCGTCTCATCAGGATCCAAACTTTTTGCTATTCTGATAGTATTATTGAAACAAAATCGAAAAAAATGCTAATTTTTATAAATTCAGCAGACGACATTTTAGCAGACAACAAATTTACCAGCATGCAAAGGGTTAATAATAATCACTGCCAATTATTATTGTACATCAAAAATAAAAAATATCAATGTTGATTGTTTAATAATTTTTCAAAGATTACAGTATATGATATTTAAGTTAAAAGAATGGTTCATAAATGTACCTCGCTTAATTTCAGCCAAAAAAAAAGAGTCTGACAGAAAAGAAACTGGAGGGGGGCCTCCAGCTGTATTAACCACCGTGGAAGACCTGGTCATAGATGGCATCCGCGACAAGCCACAGCTGATTGGCATTCCGGGTGGCATTGATTCAGGTGATTGTTATGCATGTATAATGATCTTTTTAATTTATTTTTCACTGTTGCATTTTCTTTCAAATTTGTAACATGCAATGAATATGAATGGAATATTTAGAACTGCAACCGACCTGCAATATACGTTACCAGATTATTTTGGAAACATTAAACAATGAACCATACACAATGGCTCTGCTTCAATATATTTGTCTTGTTTAATATTTAACCATTATATACATATCTGGCAATAATAATTTGTGGAATGTTAATTGGTTTTATTTTGCGATGTTTGTGATTCGAAAAATGGTGAAGGGGCATTAATAGTAACATCTGTATGTCTGGCCGTCTGTCTAAAGTTGTGACCGGTGCCAATTAGTGGTGCATCATTGGACACATTTCTTGTTTATTCATAGATGTTATAATTTGTTGTATTGAAGGCGTGGCTGATGTTGCTGAGATGGCAGACACTGATGAAGCCTCAGCCAAGTGTACACTAACTGTTGCTGAGTGTACATCAAAGCCTGCAACTGCCTCGAATGTAGCCACTTCTTCAACATCAAGACCATCAAAAGGTATATTTCAATATGTCAATATTTTAAGACCAAAAATCATCTTTTGACATCCTCTGAATCTGGAAGCATACTGATACATCACACTATTATTAACTTGAGTATGCAGATGATATATGAAAGTCATATTGCCTTTTACACAATAAACCAATACTCAAATAAACCAATACCCTAAACCAATCTATATTAAGAGAATATACATGTACTACAACTTGTTTCTCAGTCTCGCATGATAAACTTGATCTCTATCCGACACGCACATAATATTCTATTACTCATTATTTTGTGGTCGTTTATAATTAGAAAAAAGTTAAAATACTATATATTATCGGAAAACCATGGTCTAAAAATGTCGATATTAGCATAGATCTTATATTTATACGATCACTTGATATTCTATTGTTTTTGGTCTGGTAATAGGATAAAAAGCATGCACATAACTGAAATAACAATTAAAACTTTAAGAACAGAGTCATTTTTAACTTCACTGATGTATGAAGTTTCTTTTGTGCATATAAATTGTTCAAATCATAACTGGCATAAATCAGTTACAAAAACATGCATGTAAACATGGATAAAATGAAGAAAGTATTTAATTTCTTAAGTACAATTTGAATTTGTCAATGTATAATTAACTTCCAGAATCGTTGAAAAAGAGAAAGAGAAACAGATGCTATGAAGAAGAGCTACTTGAGCTGGAAACAAGACGTGCACAGGCTGAGTTGGACCTGCTGTTGCAGAGGCAACAGCAGGAAAAACAGCTACATGATCTTAGAATTAAGGTGATCACAGAGGCTGCAGAGCAAGAGAGACAACTTTTTACTTTAAAAAAAGAGTTGTTAAACTCAAATATAAAGTCTGCAATGGATCAAGGCCTTCTTTTGTTTGAATCTTAAACTTAACATGTTCCTAGGGGCATATCGACTGCTAATAGACAAGTTAAATAGCTATTATTTGCAGAAACAGCTACATAGGACTGATTTATGCATGTTTTATTAATTAAATGTATAAATAATTTGTGACACTCAAATATGAATAAGTGAAACACTACTTACCATAAATAAAGGACCAAGTTTGGTAAATGATGAAAGTGCTATACTGATGGGCAGCTGGTGTTACACTTATTCATATTTTAATGTCATACATTATTTATATATGTAATTCACATAGCATGCATGAATCAGTCCTTTGTAGCTTTTGCTGCAAATAATATCCATTTGACTTGTTGTTAGCAGTCAATATGCCCCTTGAAACATGTTTGACTCAAGATATATTTGTGTCCGGTGAAATATTTAAAATGCATTTGTCTTTAGCATTTAAGACACATTTCTAGTTTCCAATATACCTGTTTAAATGAATAATACTGTTGATATGCCTATTCTTTTGTTCTAACTTGTCTTTCTTGATCTGCAGCCTCGGTGATCCTTCTTTTATCTTTTTGCTATTGATATAATACTTTGTTAGTTTATCATTATGTGAATGAACCTTTGTTCAGTTATCTTCAAAATGACTGTGAATGTTTTGCATACAGCCCTTGTTATTATATAACTATATGTTCTTAAAAGAAAGATTCTGCGATGTGGTCTCTGTAACTGTTTCCAGACCCATCTCCTTCATAAAGAACATGTGGCTGATCCGTGTCATCCTCACATGTTCGTGAAAACATGTCTTGCCTCTCTAATCCAATGTTATGAAGAATGACACACGCGACTGTTATTTTGGCTGCTCTGTCAGGTTTTACTCTAAGTCCATAATGTAGACATGGAAACCTACGCTTGAGAACGCCAAAAGCTTGCTCGATCACCACTCTTGTTCGACATAAGGATATGTTAAACCGTTCCTGTAAATGAAACAACATACTAATAATATTGCAATCATTCCACTAAATGTTAATAACTAATGCTAGTTTGGTGACATTGCTTTATGCCTGTAAGTAAATATTAAACCTTTTCATGATGATTAGTATTTATGCCACCCTTCGAAGAAGAGGGGGTATATTGCTTTGCTCATGTCGGTCTTTCGGTCGGTCTGTCGGTCGGTCTGTCCACCAGGTGGTTGTCAGACGATAACTCAAGAACGCTTGTGCCTAGGATCATGAAACTTCATAGGTACATTGATCATGACTAGCAGATGACCCCTATTGATTTTGAGGTCACTAGGTCAAAGGTCAAGGTCACAGTGACCTGAAATAGTAAAATGGTTTCCGGATGATAACTCAAGAATGCATACGCCTTGGATCATGAAACTTCATAGGTAGATTGATCATGACTTGCAGATGACCCCTATTGATTTTGAGGTCACAAGGTCACAGGTCAAGGTCACAATGACCTGAAATAGTAAAATGATTTCCGGATGATAACTCAAGAACGCATACGCCTAGGATCATGAAACTTCATAGGTAGATTGATCATGACTTGCAGGTGACCCCTATTGATTTTGAGGTCACAAGGTCAAGGTCACGGTGACCCGAAATAGTAAAATGATATTCGGATGATAACTCAAGAACACTTTTGCCTAGGATCATGACACTTCATAGGTACATTGATCGTGACTCGCAGATGACCCCTATTGACTTTCAGGTCACTAGGTCAAAGGTCAAGGTCACAGTGACAAAAACGTATTGCCACAATGGCTGCCACTACAACGGACAGCCCATATGGGGGGCATGCATGTTTTACAAACAGTCCTTGTTTTGTTTAATCTAAGGTTAACAAAATTTAATTCTGAGTATATGTTACATTGTTTTAAAGATCCATTTAATAACTATACCTTACAAGGACTGTCGGTGTTTTGATATGGTGTCATAAGATACCTCTTGCATCCATAGCCAGAGTCACCAAGCAGAAGACCGTCGATTTCACCTGTTATAAAAAAAAAGATCATTTTGCAGCACTGTAATGTCAAACAACGATATCAAGCAGTGTATTGTTTAATGCATGCAAGTTTATGACATAGTTATAACGTTATTGATGTAATATGTTGTTGTTTATGTTACATTTAAATAATTGTGATCTTAGTTACTGTGATCATTTGGAATGATGTGATTTCAATGAAGTTCAATTTTTGTTGTTAGTATGAATTATTTATTGGGCTGATGAGACGCTAATTCAATTGTGTCATTGCGTAAAAAGGTGATGTTTTAAGTTGCTTTCATTTGTCAAATGTGATGTGATAATAATACATGTGATCGTTTTAAAAGCTGTTATATAAAATAAAACCAGACTTGACAGATAGATGGCTGGATGGATGGCTGGATGGATGGATGGATGGATGGATGGATGGATGGATGGATGGATGGATGGATGGATAGATAGATAGATATATAATATATATATATGGCTGGTGATCAAACCTACTTGAAAAGATGGAAACGCTTCAATAAAAAATAAAATTGTGCTTGTTAATTTTGATGTACCGGTAATAATTCTGTGCTTAAATAAATGGGTGCAATGAATGAATAAAATCATAATACTGAGTAGTCTTCATGTAATTGTCATTATACCTCTTTCAAAACGCTGACGTATGGCGCTTTCACGAAAGATCCTTGAATCGTGAACGCTCCCAGGCCACTTTGCGACTACGTCAACAAACCGAAAAGTGGCATCACAAATCATCTATAGAGCAAAAAGAAACCACAAATCTTAATAAAATTCAAACTGCACAATGTCATTTTGTCTGATATCACAATAATACAAGTAAACAACAGAACATCCAATTGTCAATAGTTTCGTTTTGCAATTATCACTGTGAACAGACAACCTTTAAACATATATAATCTAAAAAAAATACAAGTTGAGGAAATGTTCATGGACTTCATTTCACTTATTGTTTTACCTGTACATTAAGGGAGTGAAATCCCTTTCTGTTCACATAATCGTCTTCGTTGGCGCTAGGCGCTTGAATACGGATATGTGTCCCATCAACAACACCAACCACTTGGGGGAAACCTTTAAAGACAATAACATTGTTAGCCTAATCGACATTTGTATTAGATAATTTTATACTAATTTGAGTATACTACAAACAAAGTTTCCGCAATATTTTTTTCAAAAGTTACAAGTTCAATCTTCTGTCTTTCATGTCAATATATGTGTTCCCAAAAATAACAATCACTAATAAACAGTTATGTTTATTATACTTATCAAACACGTAATATACTTAATATACACGTATGTTATTTCAAGACGTATAAATCTAGCATACAGTACTCGTACAACGTTTTGAATTGTGCCCGATTCGACTAAGAAACATTTAACTCCCTTTATCTGTTTACTTGACAACCAATCAAAAATCATTAAATTGTCCGATTAAATTATATTAAGAGCTAATACGCACCAGCGATGTTGTAGAACTGTTTTTGCACCGTCCGTTGCACATTTTCGATATTTGGGAAGAAAACGAAGTCATTTAGATGTAGACACACGCTGTCCGTAAATTGCTTGACCGCCCTAGATACACTGGACCTTGAGATTCCATGAAGCCCTGCCGTCACAATGTGGTGTGTGCCAGTTGCAAGGAAATGCAATGCCGCTAAAGTTGAAATGAGCGGCGGAAGAGGACAAGAACGTTCAGTAGCCCTCTCCAAATTCAGCATGTTGACAAGAAACAGAATAGTTTCCGGGAAAAACCGGTCCCGTTCACGAATTTCCATCGGGGACAAAGTTTCCAATGGGTTCGTTCGATCACGGAAAACTCTCCTATCCATTGGAAACAATTCATTTAAGTATCGAGCGCGACGAAGACGTCTTTCAATGTCGGCCATATTGTTTTCTTACCATGGTGATTGTCATCAATTTTCAATTTGACAATGCCCAATATCAATGTCAATTTCAGTGTCATTGATTGCAAATTGAAAATCGATTTTGGATGTCATTTGACATCGATTTTCTTTGTGAACACCAAGTTTGAGAACCGATGACAAAAATTGAAAATCAATGTCACTTGACATTGAAAATCGATGTCAATTTGCTTTGTGAACACGGGGCCAGGTGTGTAACAATCCACTGTGGCTTTTATTACGGCAAGCGCCATAATCGCTGTACACCTCATTGCATGAACAAACAAAACAGGCATGATATGTAAACATACAAAGGCATGTTCATAAACTGTTCAACATGAATTCACACACTTAAAGAGAGTATGCACGATTTTGTCAAATATTTATGAATTTATATAAAATGTGTAAAAAAACTTATTATACATATATTTCAATATAAATTAAAATAAAAGTTAAAAAGAACATGTGTCGACATTACAACCACGAAAGCCGATACCGGCACGTACCGTGCTTACACGCACGTTCCGACACCTGATGTGTAACAAGCCACTGTGGCTATTTAGGCAAGCGCCATAACCGCTGTACACCTCAATGCAAACTAATTCACAAGTAATCTCCCTCCTTGGAATCTAGGGCTTAAAACGCTAGTTTTAACATTCTTAACTGTTACATGTTATGACACTTTTGGAAATGCAAACTTCACATTACATAAGTGCGATTCCGTTGTACCAGCAGGAGAGAAATTTTGACATGGCAAAAGACCATTTGTCCGTTAAATCGACGGAGCAAAAACATGCACAAACAAACACACAGAAAAATAAATAAAATTGAGTCAGCGCCTTCGAACGCTGACTGACAAAAATGGGTTAGTTGCCGTATTAAAAGTATTGTTTTGTTTTCAGACTAGCCGGCGTTTACAAGAACTGTACTTCTTTAGTTTAATTATTCTTATTTATTTGGTTTTACTAATACTACATATGGGGCTATTGCCTTTGAAGTGACAAGTCAAAACACATTAAGAATTTAAACTGGCTTTTGGTCGGGAACAAACCTCAAACACAATCCGTGCACTTCACCCAACATTCATAACAATTACTCTCACACAAAAAATTACAGCTACACTTATAAAAATTTAAAGTCAGACACACGTTTACGCATGTATATGCATTCTGTATGTATCCTTACATCCACTCGATTCAATGAAATAATGGAAAAACCATTGATGCGATGCATACAATTGGCACCAATTAACAGTTTATATTGCGACACAAGTAAAACATTATTAGGCGTGATAATTGCCTCTCCTTAGAAGAACACGTATTGCATCTTCCATTTTACAAGAGTGACGAAATATAATGATATTCGTAATGTATTGACAGAAATGCAAATGTTATAAAAAGCAGTTGAAGTACAGGTGACTGATCGATTGTTTTATTGCAACTAGTAACTACTAATAAACAATACTCTGTTTTTGTCAACAATAGTATATTGGTTTTAGTGGTATATTGTTCAAGCAACAACGTGTCGCCACAATATCCAATGGGTAACTACAGTAAAACTATGCTTCACTTATAAAAGAAAACAAACAGAGTATGTGAACATAGTGTTCTATTGACAAGTTAACATAAAAAGCATCACATTCATGACAAGTTGGAGTAAATATAAACACTCGAGTGTTTAGTCAATAACCTGAGCGTAACCGGATACGAAATAGTATCCTTTCACGACATTAACGTGAATTAAGTTCTCGTAAATAAAGTCAGTAAATAACATGTAAACAAACTTATTCGATTATCAAGACATTTTATCAACTCAGCGAAGTATTGAGATGTAAGTTGGTATTAAAGAATTCTAAATCTTGTGTATGACATAATTCCCCTGTACGTCGACTCGTTCATATTTCAGGCCACTAGAACAGTTTTAGTTTATTAATCTCCGCACAGGCTGCTTAAGGAAAATTAATTGCATTTGAATAATTATTAGGAAGCTTCGGCAGTATCGCTCTTTTTGAGTCCTAGCGCATAAGTTCGGTGTCGGTTTAAGGTTACAATACACTAAATGATCGCTTCATGTAGGGCTGTACTCTCTAAAAAAATATCATAGTTGACAGGAAGGCATGTTTTACACTTTTTACCATTATTCAGGTGTTATCTTGCGGAGATAATGGTAGGGCATGAATAGGTGTTCACTACTGAATCCCTGAAATATGATACACTTGAAGACTATAGTAAACCATTGCACTAGAAAAGGTTACATTCCACTAAGAAACGGCCGAAAAAAAAAGTTGCAAAAACAGTCGATTTTGATTTGTGTCAAGTTCTTTCTTGCATTGTACATGACATATCTTTTTTATTGCATAAATCGATTCCGCTTAGAATGGCCTTTAAGAAAAGGTATGGTTATGGGGGTCTCTATGTGCAAAATGTTGAATTTATTTTCGTTCAAAGTTGTCGCTTTTACATTGAATTATATAGGGAAACTATTTGGTGTATTATGACCTAAACGCAAAACCAGGCCTAGTCACAAAGAAGCTGTATTTACAGAAAATCATCATTTTTTTAGTAAGATATGATGCGTTTTGGCAAATTTCACGGAATAAATGCGTTTGTTTCACGAATTTAAGGAGCATCGTGAGATTTTAAGAAAAAAATACGTTTTCAGAGGAAAATAAGAAAAAAATGTACAAAAACTCGTCTTGAGCATCTCAAATCGCAACAATTTGTGCTGAAAGAGCTCATGAACACGTTTTAATAGTTGTTTACTTCTTTTTCTACATAGCTTGTAACAATATTCCAGTATTTTGACCGATTGTAATCATTTAGGGTAATCGTTTTACGCCTGAACGCCCGTTATAAATCAAAGCTCCGAACGCGAAAGCCACATGGCTTATCAGGCGTTATAATAAAATGCATTTTCAAGCATTTATACGTGAAAGATCGGTCTGAAAATTGGCATGCACATAGAAAATAGGTTTATAAGTATCGAGAAGTGCTTATTTTTCGCGATGTTAACAGTAAACGTTGTCTTATAGGTTACAATACACTAAATGATCGCTTCATGTAGGGCTGTACTCTCTAAAAAAATATCATAGTTGACAGGAAGGCATGTTTTACACTTTTTACCATTATTCAGGTGTTATCTTGCGGAGATAATGATAGGGCATGAATAGGTGTTCACTACCGAATCCCTGAAATATGATACACTTGAAGACTATAGTAAACCATTGCACTAGAAAAGGTTACATTCCACTAAGAAACGGCCGAAAAAAAAAGTTGCAAAAACAGTCGATTTTGATTTGTGTCAAGTTCTTTCTTGCATTGTACATGACATATCTTTTTATTGCATAAATCGATTCCGCTTAGAATGGCCTTTAAGAAAAGGTATGGTTATGGGGGTCTCTATGTGCAAAATGTTGAATTTATTTTCGCTCAAAGTTGTCGCTTTTACATTGAATTATATAGGGAAACTATTTGGTGTATTATGACCTAAAAAAGCCTAAATCGCCGGTTTAAATGGTGGCCGGTTTGTCGCCGGTTTAAATGGTGGCCGGTTTGTTTCGCTTCCACTAGGTGTGGATTCCAATCGTGTTTTCCTGGACCTACATTACTGTAGCGACTGCAGCCAGTACAATCGAGAACAACCGTTTTTAGAAATTTTGTGTCTGCAAAACTGGGGGAAAAACGAAAACATAACAAGTATTCATATAACTATTATGATTGTTTATGCCTGTAAACAAAATATAGTTTTCACCTAACCTGCACAAGTGCAGAAATACATTACAAGCCCTGCCTGTAGGCAACAACCACTATTATTATTCCATATAGACAGCAGCTCTCCAGTACGGCGCCAAATAAATGTACATGGTCTTCTTAGAAAAGTTTGACAAATTTAAATTCTCATTTCCGCACTTAAACCGTGAATGTCAGTTATTGGTGTCAATTCACATCCTACCGTATATATAAACACAACTACTGATTTAATGATTCGAATTTATGAATGCATGCCTGCTTGAAATATAACGGTATTTTAGAGACATAAACATATTAAAACGAGAAAGCATATAATTTATGTAATTGTTATTTACATTTCGACATATGTGTCGAAATAAACAACCTTATATAATTAAAATTTCTACAGAAATTAAGTCTAGCTACTTAAGCTACTCTAGCTGCGTTACTTTGATTCACTAAGGGCAAATGTTCGTCTTTTAAAAGCGCATATAAATCAACTTTATAAGACAATCCCCATATAATAAGTTGTTCTTTATGACGGAAATTATTTGAGAATACTTAATATCAAATCAGTAACAGGTAATTTTTTTAGAAAACTACCAGGCGATCATTATTCGGATCAAGGCGGACATTTATTTGCTTTAGTCTTGTTTCGGATTATATTTCACTGTCACAATAAGAAATGGATGCCTTTGTCGCTCTGTTAATTTGTGTTATATGCGTGGCAAAAGGTAAATTGATATATATTATTGTATTGTTAATTTTAAACATGTACATATATGTTTTAATTACGTATCATACAACTTATTTAGTATGAAGATACATTCTTGATAATCACAAATCGAAATCCATACATGTATACATTAATTTCCTCTCGTAATATAAAAAAAGTAAATATTTTGTAATACCCTATAAATACATTAGAAAAAAGTCATAATCCTGTGCACATCAAAGTAAAATAAGTTTCTTATTTCGATAGTAGAAATTTGTAAAATTGAGTTAGATTCGAAATCGATCGAATGTTTATTCTACATTGTCGTTCATGGTACTACCGGAAAAGGCTTATTACTTTATAATGTATTACTACTCATTTATATTGATATCCCTAATGACCATAAGACATACTTATTCATGTATGTTTCCGTCATAAATGTATTACCAAATACGCGTTTGCTTGAAAGTGTACATAGCTGGGAAAGTTAACGGCCTTACAAAAGTTTATACGTCCTCAATGCATCAATATTACTTCTTCGGTTTATTAAAAACAAAGCGATATAACTAGAGAGAAGACATGTCGCCGTGCGATTCCGCCACTAATGAATAAACAATTATACGAATGAACATGTACATTGTATTGCAGCTTTTATATTAAACAAAAATGGTTGAACCACGTCCCTCCAATTACTGTTGTAAATTGAACACGCTCAATACGTTATGACATAAGTACAAACTCAGACATTATAGTAAATGAACTTTCTAGTAAAAAGTGGTTACCAACGCATAGTTATTGTGGTCAAATTGTTTAATCTCTTATATTCAAGAAAGGTCCTTCCATACAGCAATAGATCATTATTCCATACTCTTACGTAATACAGTCTCATTTTTCAACAAATATGCATAGATATTTTATATGTTGATTTATTCAATATTTATTGGTGTTCAATCTTATTCAGCGGCGAATGCTCAACTCCAATTAAACGGCGGCGACGCATTCATCAATACACGGGTGCGATTGGAATGCACCATACCATCAGCCGCGGTCATAGTGACCTGGCATTCGGCAGACAAAAGCAACAATTATGAGACTGTGGCTGTGATTCAGGAATTTCCAATGGAAGGTGTAGCCAGAGCCCAACTCAAACCTAACGTGTACTTGCAATTCAACGTTGTTTGCCTGCGAGATCAATGCGGTCGATTTATCCAACGACGGACAGCGATGGAGATGCTCGGCAAGCATTAATAGTACGACAATGTACAGCAACACACATATCATTAGTGTTCTAAGTAAGTTACTGTATAACTGTTTCTATTGTATTACCCAATGGAAGTGATTAAATCAAACATGGTTTTTGAAAAAGCTTAAAACTGAAAGAAAAGAACTTACGTGGACGGTTGTTATAGCTTATACAAAAGCGGCGTTTTTATTATAATCACTCCATTCAATTTACGTTAGCATGCGTGTACGATTTCAATATGCATTTGAATGATTGTTATGTGTAAATGCTTTCCAGTAAAGTGTAACCATATTATGTTATCGCTTTTACAAACTCCACTTGTGCGACATGAATAACTTTAGTACTGTAAACACAAACGATTTACAAAATAATAGCTGTAAATCTGGTTTACTTAATGCGCGATCTCGGAACAAAAGTTTAACGTATAACGTAAGCATCGGTGAAATTTTTTCCGCTCATAACTGCGTTCAATTCCGTCGTTTTATTTGCAAGGTCCGAACTTTTTTCTCCTTCACCGAAGAAAACGGCTTCTGTTATTGTGCAAACATGAACTGACCCTACTTAGGTAACGTCATTTTCTCGATTTTATTGTTAATCACCGATACACGGACACTATACAAAGATTCTAACGCTAATTATATATAGGCCTGTTTATATAATACTTAAAGAGGTGACGAGATCATTAAAACAACACAATATTTAAGCAGAATAACGACAAACCCCATTACATTTAGGTACTGTTTCTTAATAACGTGATATCGAAAGCACTCTGACAGGTATTAATAAATAACCCGCTCATGATTTCGGCTTCGTAAAAACAGTTGTTATCGCGTGTCACGTACCCGGCGCGTTATTAAACCCTAATAGCAAATTTCATGGAAACCCGGCGTATGCATATTTTATTAATTTGTTTGCTATTTAAGCAATCGCATTTAATGATACCACGGAAGGTAAGTTATCTGTTATTTTCCCTGGTTGTACTTTAACTGTGGGATAGTTATACTACCCTACGAAGTAACGAGGGGTACAGTGGAATTAGCATAGACGTCTGTCCGACAGCTATTTGTTTGTCTGGTTGTCGGTCTGTACGCCTTTTCGTCGGTCTGTTCTGTCCGTAGAAAAAGACTTATCTCTTCACTTTTCATTATGCAACATTCAAACATGCGTGCCATTAATCTTATGATATGAAGTTATTCATGTGTTATTTGTATCATCCTACGTTAAAATTACAAAAATATTCCTCCTTTTCTGCTAAGCCCTTCTGTGTCTGCATTGTTATAAATACTAACGATAGGCAAAATAACTGCTCGGAAATCACAAGGTTGTTATATTTGGTATTGTACTGTGCTTATTAGTCATCTGCAAAAGTTTTTTGTTACATTATGTCGATGTATTAAACAGTGGCCACGCTCGGGGAGTTACAATATAAACATCAAGGATCTTGATGAAAAGTACATATACATGTATTTACACTTCTTTAATGAACAACTTGAAATACTATCTTGTACAATGTATAAATACAATGTATAAACGGATGACTGTTATATTGTATGCAAACAGATAAAAGTTCAGTGAATATTTACGTTGTTGTAATTATATGTCCATCAAATTCATGAAAACTCAGAATTAAGACCACCTCGCTATTAAGACCCACTTTTGAAAAGTCCCACAAGTGGTCTTAATAGCGAGTTTTCACTGTACTCATATAACACAAACATCTTTTCATCTGATATCACCAGGCTTAGGTGATTAATAGTTGATTGTGGCTCTCTCCATATATATTTTAATCATACCGATAGGGTCAAAACTGGCCTCATCTAGGGGGTCAAATGATTTCATAAACTTATCTATCAACATATATTTTTCTCGGTAACCACAGGCTACTTTTGAGTGTGAAGCACCGCATAACGGGTCCACGAAAAAGTCTGTTTCAACCATGCCTCTGTAGAACACTTGCTAAGACATGCGGTGTTAGTTGGTATCTTAGTCAGCAATGTGCTACAACGACATGCGGTGTTAGTTGGTATTATGATCAGCATTGTGCTACAACGACATGCGGTGTTGTTGGTATTCTAAGCCAGCATTGTGCTGCAACGACATGCGGTGTTGGTTGGTATACTAAGCCAGTTATGTGCTACAACGACATGCGGTATACGGTGGTATTCTAAGCCAGTAATGTGCTACAACGACATGGGGTGTAAGTTGGTATTCTAAGCCAGTAAGTGCTGCAACGGCATGCGGTGTTAGTTGGTATACTAAGCCAGTAATGTGCTACAACGACATGCGGTGTTAGGTGGTATTTTAAGCCAGTGTTGTGCTACAACGACATGCGGTGTTAGTTGGTATTCTAAGCCATCATTGTGCTAAACTGCATGCTGTTTTAAGTGGTATTCTAAGCCATTATTGTGCTACAACGACATGCGTTGTTAGTTGGTATTCTAAGCCAGTAATGTGCTACAACGACATACAGTGTTACTTGGTATTCTAAGTCAGCATTGTGCTACAACGACATGCGTTGATAGTTGGTATTATAAGTCAGCATTGTGCTACAACGACATGCGGTGTTAGTTGGTATTCTAAGTAAGCAAATTAATGTGTTTCAACGACATGCGGTGTAAAGTGGTATTCTGAGTCAGAATTGTGCTACAACGACATGCGGTGTTAGTTGGTATTCTAAGTCAGCATTGTGCTACAACGACATGCGGTGTTAGTTGGTATAATAAGTCAGCATTGTGCTACAACGACATGCGGGTTTAGTTGGTATTCTAATCCAGCATTGTGATACAACGACATGCAGTGTTAGTTGGTATTCTAAGCTAGTAATGTCCTACATCAACATGAGGTGTGAGTTGGTATTCTTAGCCAGTAATGTACTGCAAAGACATGTGGTGTTAGGTGGTTTTCTAAGCTAGTGATGTGCTACAATGACATGCGGTGTTAGGTGGTATTTTAAGTAAACATTGTGCTATAATGACATGCGGTGTTAGTTGGTATTGTAAGCCAGTAGTGTGCTGCAACGATATGCGGTGTTATTTGGTATTCTAAGCCAGTGATGTGCTGCAACAATATGCGGTGTACGGCGGTATTCTAAGTCAGTATTTTGCTACAACGACATGTGGTGTTAGTTGGTATTCTAAGCCAGTAATGTGCTACAACGACAAGCGGTGTTAGGTGGTATTCTAAGCCAGCATTGTGCTACAACGACATGCGGTGTTAGGTGGTATTCTAAGCCAGTATTCTGCTACAACGACATGTGGTGTTAGGTGGTATTCTAAGCCAGTATTCTGCTACAACGACATGCGGTGTTAGGTGGTATTCTAAGCCATTGATGTGGTGCATCGACATGCGGTGTTAGGTGGTATTCTAAGTAAGCATTGTGCTACAACGACATGCGGTGTTGGGTGGTTTTCTAAGTCAGTATTGTGCTACAACGACATTAGGTGCTAAGTGGTTTCGAAGTCAGTATTGTGCTGCAACGACATTCGTGTTAGTTGTTTATTCTAAGTCAGCATTGTGCTACAACGACATGCGGTGTTAGTTGGTATTCTAAGTCAGCATTGTGCTACAACGACATGCGGTGTTAGGTGGTATTCTAAGTCAGTTATTGTGCTACAACGACATTAGGTGCTAGGTGGTTTTCTAAGTCAGTATTGTGCTACACGACATTCGGTGTTAGTTGGTATTCTAAGTCAGCATTGTGCTACAACGACATGCGGTGTTAGTTGGTATTCTAAGTCAGCATTGTGCTACAATGACATGCGGTGTTAGTTGGTATTATAAGCAAGTATTCTGCTACAACAACATGCGGTGTAAGTTGGTATTCTAAGCCAGTATTCTGCTACACAACATGCAGTGTAAGTTGGTATTCTAAGCCAGTATTCTGCTTCAACGACATGCGTTGTTAGGTGGTATTCTAAGCCAGCATTGTTCTACAATCACGATCTCAGGATTGTTCTTGTATATGTTGAACTTGCAGATGAGTCGCAAGCGTCGTATGGGTGAATATTAAAGTAACACTTCTCGAGAATGTTCTTAATAACATTGATTGCCATAAACGCAAAAATAGGAAATGTTCATCCACAATTACGTTTCAAAAATTCCACTTTCTTTTCTTTCCACTTTCTTCCATTATATTCCTATTTACTTCGTTAGGGTAGTATAACTATCCTACAGTTAACGTACACCAGAAAAATAACAGATAATCTACCTTCCATGGTGTCATTAATACACAATACTTTGGAGTTCTTATACATGAAGGGCTTTACAAAAATTAATGAAAAGACTCGTATTGTTCCCAGCTTTGAATGTTCCTTCGAACTTCATGTGTATCACTTCTAAGAGTCGGCCTGGGGCGAGTATTGACTGGTTTGAAAACGGACACAACATCACGAATAACGCCAACTATGTCTACAGCTCTGATGTCACATCTAGTATTTTGACATTTACGCCGAACGCGGAAAACACAAGGAATTTAACATGTATTGCTAATTACCTGTACAAAACTACCCATATAGAGTTGAGAATACTTCTATACTTACCATACAGTGTAAGTACTATCGTTTTTATTTGATTGTGTTTGTAGATTGCTTAGCTGTATGGGCAGCGCGTTTTGCAAAACACCACACGAGTTTATTTTTAATTTTGCTTTCATGCAGTATTTGAGTTGATAATTAATTTTACCCACTTTACAAAATGTGATTCTTAGAACGTTATTCCGTATAAAATAAATGTGTTTATTTTATGCTTTCCGGTGGTTTATAGAGAAATATCAGTGAAATAAAACTGGTATTTCACTGTTTTAAACAGTGAAAAATAGCAGTGAAAAATATCGATATTTTTCACACTTTTTATTGTGAAATGACGTCATTTTTTTAACGAAATGACGTCATAAATCCAGCGAAATTATACATTAAACTCTTTTTCAATGTTAATAACTGTTAAAAAAAAGCATAAATATTATTTTTTTGTTGGATTCGATGGAATATCGATTTTAATTCACTCGTGATCATAAAAAATACATGCGCCACTCGTGAAAATATTATTTTATATGATCACTCGTGAAATAAAATCGATATTCCATCGAATCCAACAAATATCTTCTATTTACCTATTAGCTTAAGTGCTGAAGAAATGTAAAATGTCGTTGTGCTATGTTCGCAATACAGTTCAGATTTTAATCAAAATCGTTAACACTTGTGTCTAAGATTTAAAAAAAAAAAAGTTTAAATGTACATATTTATGTACACTATCCGTGTTCGTATGATTCACGTGTGTGTTTTTTGGATATATACATTATTGCTTAAGTATACGAACATAAGAAGGTTATATTATTGTATAGACACACGGTTTTTTGCCTTTTGTACATTTAGTTAAAACCAGACGGACTAGGATTTCTCTAAATGTGCATATACATTGTTACAAAAGTGATGGTCATTACACTTGTAATGAGCATCGGCTTTGTCAAAGGAGAATTGAGTATAACTTCTTTCAAACAATATATGTAGATGCAGAGCGTTTGATTAATAATGGAAAATGTATAATATTCAAAACTTAAACTAACAATGCATATTAAATTGCTGATATTGTGGAGCTGATAAAATGTAAATCACAATTGCATTGCCAGAATAATACATTTGTAGTGAATAAATTATAATTTTACAATGCTGAAATAGACTCGGTGGAATAATGTTTACTGTACGTGGTTTAT
>NC_068358.1:130069317-130126817 GCF_020536995.1 Dreissena polymorpha
CTACGAAGTACAAGATTACATGTTGAACCTGTAGTCAAATCATCTCTTTTAGATACGTGAAGTAAAATCACACCTTTTATCAGTTCAAGCAGTGCTGTCATTACAAATAGTCATAAATAAATAGAAGTTACGCACCAAAAGCATGAATGCCGAAGTTTATTTGTTATTCAGATCCAAAATGGCGACGTTAAAATACGAAACTTGTATTATAAAATATATTGATTCAAAATAGAAAATGCATTTAGAGCTTACAGTGAAATTTATTTTGGCTTATCTCCTCAAATAAGACAAGCTTTATTTTTGCTTGACGGTTGTTTTTCTGTACATGCACTTTTTGTCACTATTCCAAGAAATACTTACAATTGCTAATTAAGTCTAGCACCGTATTACGCTGTGTAAACTCATAGTTTTATTCAGATCAGAATTTCATTCATAATTAAATAAATCAAAACAATAAAAGTATAATATTCTAAACAATATGCTTGACAAACAGTTGAATATTTATGAACGCTAAAACATGCTATGACACTTAATGTAGTTTTATTTTAATATGTATTATCTGACCCGACCCGACCCGAATTTACTAGGGTATTTTAAATTTGACCCGCCGACCCGACCCGAAGAATTTGTTGACCCGTGTGAGCACAAATATACATGCAGGCACTACGGCAATAGTCGAGGATTCTTATTCAGTAATTATGATAATATTTGTTTGATTAACACTGACGTTTTCCGCTTTCAAGCATTTAAACTCCATAAATATGAGACATCAGCAGATTGTCATACAAAACATTCAAACAAATATGTAAGTTTTGCAATTTAATTTTATTGAATTATAAAAGTTTATTCATCATTTTTTTATCGTTAATGGAAATATTAGTATATGATAATTTATGTAGTTATACTAGCGGGTATTATACAACAATAACTAATAGCGATGAAAATTTAGTTTAAATTATATACAACAACAACAGCAACAAGAAAAACATTTACTAGCTCTTAAGCATACACTTGCCTTTTACCCAAATTAAAAATACATAAGTGTAACTACATGAATGTTAAGAATTATGAATATTATGTAATGGTAGAAGTAATCATATAGTGTAGTGATTCGTAACATACGATATGTCTCTTTAACGTAGATATTGACAGTTGATAATACAATAAAACACTGTTTTGCATAAATACTATCACTTAAACATTAATACTTACTGTTGTTTATAAATAATGAGTCAAAGATTTCACTGTACTTCATAATATGTCTCACTTTAACATTTATTTGATAATTACTCATCAATTTCTGAGGGAAAATAGTATACTTATATGAATTAATATGTTTCTAAATTGTTCCATAAATACTTCGCAATATATGGAGAGAGAAATATTAGTGATTTATTGTATGTATTATGTTATAATTATCAAATTTATGTAATGGCGGCCATGTTTGATAATATGACATGAAATTTGTTTTTTCTGATATCTTTGTATATCGAACATATTAATCAGAAATAGTTTTTACTGGCTAGGACAAAATATAAGAAAATTTACATGGCGGTATCGAACTGGTTATATTTCTAATCTGTGTCATGATAGGCGGGATTGAGTTAGTGCTATTTTTAATAGTGCTATTTTGTTTTGATAAAACGTTAAAGGTGCGGTTTATAGTCTGCTTCGATAGCATCTTCAGCCGACTTCGACATTAATCCCCCGATCACTGAGATTTAAGTCGTCCGTTTACATGTGGCGCCGAAGGCAGTCACGACACATTGGCTGATTTCCCTCACAGGTACCCATTTATACACCTTGGTGGAGAGGAGCAGATGTGGGATGAATTCTGCTCAAGGAAATTCCATTGGTTATGGAGGGATTTGAACCCGGGACATCTCGATCCATAAGCCAGCGTCCCTACCATTAGACCACTGTTGTGATAATATCAAGATAATGTTCTTGATGAGATAATATATTGTTCCAAGTTTACAAAAGCAAGCATATGCTAGAGCAAAATGCTCTCCTCTTTTTCTATCTCGTGGCCATGACTGAGAAACTCGTGGCCACAAGTAAGCTATGTCGTGGCACGAGATAAAAAAGAGGAGTGCAAAAACTAATAAAGAGAAGTGCAATTAAAAAAAGAGCGGTGCAGTAATAAAGGAAAGGTGCATTAAATAAAAGAGGATAGGAATTTCGAGATCTCGAGATCCCGACGTAGCTAACTCGTGGCAACGAGTTAGTCAGCCAATCAAATACTATCATGTTCCCTCAAATTCATCAGCCAAGAAAACGTCCTAAAGGAAAGGCTCTCATATTACAGAACTACTACTATAAGTAGTATTATTAAAACTACTACTACTGCTGTTGGTGTTGCTGATGCTGCTACTGCTGCTACTACTGCTACTACTACTAATACAACTACGACTACTAGTACTACTATTACTACTACTACTTACTACTACTACTACTACTACTACTACTAACTACTACTACTACTACTACTACTACTACTACTACTACTACTACTACTACTTCTACTACTACTAGCACTAATACTACTTCTACTTCAACAACTACTTTTACTTACTACTACTACTACTACTACTATTACTACTATCGCTACTGCTGTACTGCTTCCTCCTCCATCCTCCTCCAACTATAACTACTGCTACTACTGCTATTGCTAGAAGTAGTAGTAGTAGTAGTAAGTAGTTGTGGTTGAAGTAGAAGAAGTAATAATAGTAGTTGTCGTCGTCCGTCGCTCGTCGTCCGGCTCGTCATCGTCCGTCTTCTTGTCGTGTCTGGCAGTCGTCCATCCGGCGTCGTCCGTTCTCCGGTCGTGGTCCATCCGTCGTCCGTCTGTCGGTCGTCCATCGGTCGTGCCTCGTACGTCCGTCGGGTCGTCCATCGATAGTCCCTCGTCCGTCGATCGGTCGTCCATCCGGAGGCGTTCGGCGGTTGTATGTCCGGTCTTCCCTCGTCCGTCTATCGGTGTACCGTTGTCCGTCCTCCGGTCGTGGTCAGTCGGTCGTCCGTCGGATGTCAATCCGAAGCATCCGGCGGTCGTTCATCAGTCGTCCATCGGTCGTATATCGGTTCATACTCCGGTCGTCAGTCGGTCGTCCCTCGTCCAAACATCGTTCGTTATAAGTCATCTTTCGGTCGTTCGTCGGTCGTCGTCCATCGTCCGTCTTTCGATCGCTGGTCGTCCGTTGGTTGTTCGTCGTCGTCGTCGTCGTCGATGTGGTAGTCGTAGAAGTTGTAGAAGTAGTAGGAAAAGTAGTAGTTGTAGTAGAAGTAGTAGAAGTAGTAGTAATAGAAGAGGTAGTAGTGCAAGTAGTAATAGTAGTAGATGTAGTCGTAGAAGTAGTCGTAGTAGTAGTACTAGTAGTAGTAGTGGTAATAGTAGTAGTAGTAGAAGTAGTAGTAGTAGTAGTAGTAGTAGTAGCA
Organism: Dreissena polymorpha; assembly: GCF_020536995.1. Taxonomy (NCBI): domain Eukaryota; kingdom Metazoa; phylum Mollusca; class Bivalvia; order Myida; family Dreissenidae; genus Dreissena; species Dreissena polymorpha. The sequence goes on from NC_068358.1 coordinate 130,072,756, forward strand.
GCGAGTAGTAGTAGCAGAAGTAGTAGTAGTAGTAGTAGTAGTAGTAGTAGTAGTAGTAGTAGTAGTAGTAGTAGTAGTAGTAGTAGTAGTAGTAGTAGTTGTTGTAGTAGTAGTAGTAGTAGTGCGTGTATCCGATTTTATTTACAGGTCCTACCGGCCTCTTCACGAGGTCTTTGAGGTCCGACCTGAATAGTAGTAGTAGTAGTAGTTGTTGTAGTAGTAGTAGAAGTAGTGGAAGTAATAGTAGTAGTAGTAGCAGTAGTAGTACTAGTAGAAGTAGTAGTAGAAGTAGTAGAAGTAGTAGTAGAAGTAGTAGTAATAGTAGTAGTAGTAGAAGTAGTAGTGTCTAAAGTTTACTTTTAATCACGCAAATATTTATAAAATGACAGTTAAATTATGATATATCAACTTAGATAAGCGAACGAAACAGAATGAACACATTGTTATGGTTATGCAAAGTGAAATGATTTACGATTTCTGAACGCATTAACACATCAGTATAAGTTAAAGAAACTATGGCAATATGGAACTCGGTTTCTTCTGCAACATACTCTATATACATTGTTACATAAATGCATTTTACTAAACATATTCATTGAGATAATACACCATTAATTATAAAAAATGAAATAAAGAAATAATTAAGAAGTCAGAAAAAGTCACTATGTAACTAATTTCTACGAAGCAATACCAAACACATGGCAGTGGACATGGTTTCAACCCACTGCGCTGCTCAAAAGATCCAGGTAACCCCGTGTTTCATGATACATGCAGGACATCCAGACAGTGATTACAAGCGTGTATAAAGGCGACTTTTTCCGAATCTGATTGAACGAATGTTGATGTTCAGCTTTAACATTTCTATCTCCTGGCCATGACTTAGACACTCGTGGCCACAAGTAAGCTATGTCGTGGCCACGAGATAAAAAAGAGGAGTGCAAAACTAAATAAAAAAGTGCAATTAAACAAAGAGCGGTGCAGTAAATAAAGGAAAGGTGTATTAAACAAAAGAGGATAGAATTTCGAGATCTCGAGATCCCGACTCAGCTAACTCGTGGCCACGAGTTAGTCAGCAAATCAAATTTTATCATGTTCCCTCAAATTAATCAGCCAATGAAATCGTCCTAAAGGAAAGGCTCTGAGATTACATAACATACTACTATGAGTAGCACTATTAAAACTACTACTACTGCTGTTGTTGTTGCTGCTGCTGCTACTGCTGCTACTACTGCTACTACTACTAATACAACTACGACTACTACTACTACTATTACTACTACTACTACTATTACTACTACTACTACTACTACTACTACTACTACTACTACTACTACTACTACTACTACAACTACTACTACAACTACTACTTCTACTACTAGCACTACTACTACTTCTACTATAACAACTACTACTACTACTACTGCTATTACTACTATCGCTACTGCTGTTACTGCTCCTCCTCCTCCTCCTCCTACTATAACTACTGCTACTACTGCTATTGCTAGAAGTAGTAGTAGTTGTAGTAGTAGTAGGTGTGGTTGAAGTAGTAGTAGTAGTAGTAGTAGTCTTCGTCGCCGTAGTAGAAGTAGTAGTCGTAGTTGTCGTCGTCCGTCGGTCGTCGTCCGGTCGTCCATCTTCCGTCTTCCGGTCGTGGTCTCTCGGTCGTCCATCCGGCGTCGTCCGTCGGTCGTCCGTCCTCCGGTCGTGGTCCGTCCGTCGTCCGTCTGTCGGTCGTCCATCGGTCGTCCCTCGTCCGTCCGTCGGTCGTAAATCGATAGTCCGTCGTCCGTCGATCGGTCGTCCACCCGGAGGCGTTCGGCGGTTGTATGTCGGTCTTCCCTCGTCCGTCCATCGGTCTACCATTGTCCGTCCTCCGGTCGTGGTCAGTCGGTCGTCCGTCGGTTGTCAATCCGTAAGCGTCCGGCGGTCGTTTATCGGTCGCCCATCGGTCGTACATTGTTCATCCTCCGGTCGTCAGTCGGTCGTCCCTCGTACAAACATCGATCGTTATAAGTCGTCCCTCGGTCGTTCGTCGGTCGTCGTCCATCGTCCGCCTTTCGATCGCTGGTCGTCCGTTTGTCGTTCGTCGTCGTCCGTCGTCGTCGTCGTCGAAGTGGTAGTCGTAGAAGTTGTAGTAGTAAAAGTAGTAGTTGTAGTAGTAGAAGTAGAAGTAGCAGTAGTAGAAGAGGTAGTAGTAGAAGTAGTAGTAGTACTAGATGTAGTCGTAGAATTAGTAGTCGTAGTAGTAGTAGTAGTATAGTAGTAGTAGTAGTGGTGGTAATAGTAGTAGTAGTAGAAGTAGTAGTAGTAGTAGTAGTAGTAGCAGCAGTAGTAGTGTGTGTATCAGAGTTTATTTACAGATCTTACCGGCCTCTTCACGAGGTCTTTGAGGTCCGACCTGCAATAGTAGTAGTAGTAGTAGTTGTTGTAGTAGTAGTAGAAGTAGTGGTAGTAATAGTAGTAGTAGTAGTAGTAAGTAGTAGTACTAGTAGAGTAGTAGTAGAATAGTAGTAGAAGTAGTAGTAATAGTAGTAGTAGTAGAAGTAGAAGTAGTAGTAGAAGTAGTAGTAGTAGTAGTAGTAGTAGTAGTAGTAGTAGTATAGTAGTAGTAGTAGTAGTAGTAGTAGTAGTAGTAGTGTAGGAGTAGTAGTAGTAGTAGTTGTAGTAGTAGTAGTAGTAGTCGTAGTAGTAGTTAGTAGTAGTAGTAGTCGAAGTAGTTGTAGTAGTAGTCGTAGTAGTAGTAGTAGTAGTAGTAGTAGTAGTAGTAGTCGTAGTTGTAGTAGTAGAAGTAGTAGTAGTAATAGTAGTAGTAGTAGTAATAGTAGTAGTAGTAGTCGTAGTTGTATAGTAGTAGTAGCAGTAGTAGTAGTAGTAGTAGTAGTAGTAGTAGTAGTAGTAGTAGTAGTAGTAGTCAGTAGTAGAAGTAGTAGTAGTGTCTAAAGTTTACTTTTAACCACGCACGTATTTATAAAATGACAGTTAATATATGATATATCAACTTAGATAAGCGAACGAAACAGAATGAACACATTGTTATGGTTTATGCAAAGTGAAATGATTTACGATTTCTGAACGCATTAACACATCAGTATAAGTTAAAGAAACTATGGCAATGTGGAACTCGGTTTCTTCTGCAACATACTTTATATACATTGTTAATAAATGCATTTTACTAAACATATTCTTTGAGATAATACACCATTATTTATATAAAATGAAATAAAGAAATAATTAAGAAGTCAGAAAAAGACACTATGTTACTAATTACTACGAAAGGAATACCAAAACATGGCAGTGGACATGGTTTCAAACCCACTGCGCTGCTCAAAGGATCCAGGTAACCCCGTGTTTTTATGATACATGCAGGACATCCAGACAGTGATTACAAGCGTGTAGAAAGGCGACTCTTTCCGAATCTGATAGAACGAATGTTGATGTTCAGCTTTAACATGCCACAAATAAAATGTTACACTATTGAACATTATAAAGAAATCCTTATTTGTTTTACACCATAGAAAAAATACAAACTTCTATGTGGTGCGAACATAACCCTACGTTTCTTCTCCGGCTTTGTATACACGTATTAAGGAAATGGCTGCGAGTGGGGAGGCTCTCGCATTAGATCATAGAAGGAGTAAATTTGTTTGATGATAAACTATCTAAGGTATAGCAGAGACGCCTTTCCTTGTATATAGAATTTATAATAAAACCAAACTTACACGATCTATTTTCTATTGGTACAGACAATAGTACAGCACGTCGGTTACAGGCGTGTAATATATGGCATTGGTCAAGCTGGAGCACTTGGACGTGAATACTTTCGTAACAGTCTCTATTTACTGGTTTAGTTCGATTGCATGCAACGGTGTTTAATGCATTTAAGGAATTATATTTATCTCATGCACAAATGTAATAAAAAATCGAGCATTATGCAACCTTTTCGGAAACACCAGGAATGTCAAATTGAAAAAATGTTGCTTTAGAATTTATTGAACGCCTGTATGCGTTACACAATTCAATGCTTGTCATCATAATGCACTTTATATCCCCTTTTCTGTGTTAATGTTATTTCATCCCATGTAAAATGATCATAAACATTTCAAAACATTTTCGCCATCAATATATTGAAAAATTATTAGAGTCACCATACGCCGACGTAAACACTGAACACATGCAGGTTGTACGTTAAGCAGGAAGATATGTACATTTGTACCACAAAAGAAGTTTTCGACAAAGCTTTTGTATCATATTCATAAGAAGTTTTGGCAACTATCAAAATAGCTTTCAAAATTCGTAGAAGAAGAATTAAGAATTGTAAATGATATGCAACGAGAAAACGCAAACGAATTAAACTTATACCTTAAACAGAACCTCAACTGATATCTAGCATAGATTCATGGTATTCACATAAAATAAAATATATATACACGTGGTATTGGCTTTCATTCAAATCGAATTTCCTATCGTGATATTTTGAAATCAGTTGAACAACTTTACGTAGATCAATGAAAGATAACATATAGATTAAGGGCAACTAGAGGGTAAATAAAACTTTTCTTTAAGACATGGCACACATCTTAAAGCTACCAGGCTTACAAAGTCTTTTGATAAATGAGGGGATAAATAACTGTCAACGTTGTTAAACATGTTTTCTAAACTGATATAAAAAATAGCTTTTCTGTACAAGCAAACTTCGGGAACAAAAACAAACACGAGTGTTTGATTTTTTTGGTAGGGAAAATCAAACAAAAGTCTTATCAATTTCAGGTGGTTTAATGTGGCTTATAAAGAAGCCTCACGTGTCGTTATTAAAAATACAGCATTCAAAATGTATACTCACGTTTCCTGGACAAGCATAGTCTGTAATGAATACATCAGTTAACATACTTTTGTCGTGGGCATAGCAGTTGTAAAGTACAATCGTAACGAATGTGCATGAAATGCCGGAATACGCATGCATATTAAAGATCGTGACGTCATCATTCAATTGAGCTACGTCATGTGTTTGCATTTTATTGGGAACACCATTATTTATATTTTGTTTTAATTGTTTAATATACATTTATGCCTTAGTTGTTATTCAGGTAGGCAAATTCTCAATATGGGCAGCGCAATTGAAACGTTATTAGATGGTTTGTATTACTGCACGAGGAAGACTTCCTTGTTATTTAATCCAAGTATAAACATTTTACAACCAATTTTGAAGAATGTAAAGATTCACGTTGTTTCCGCATGCTTGTTAAAGCAAGGAATTATAACAAAACATATATGGTTTTAACGAATTTTACAGCCTTGGTACACTTGCATCTGCGCGATTGCAAATACGTTTGGTCACATGCATGGAAACAACAGGAAACTCTTTATTGTGCTTTTTATACGCCTATTTATGTTTAAAGTCGTCTTCAGTTAACAGAACGCCTAACAGAGTATCCAATGACTAAACTGTGAACTGTATAACACAAAAAAGTATCAACTCAAAAGATATATCATTACTAAAAAAAAACAAAAACATGTGTACACGGGAAGGCATTAATCGGGCAAGATTTTATTATAAAAGTTATTGTATTCCTCTACATGTATGCCACGGTGACATCATGTGCAGTATTAGTGGTATTTTCTATAAGTGCAGAATATTCTTTTCAAGACGTCTACATACTCTTCCTTTATATGAACATTTATTCAGCAATTCCGTGAGATTATGCAATGCTATAGCGCACACTATTTGCAATCATCAGTAGTTAATGGTGCAAGAGAAATCCTATATTAAATAATTGCAATAAATAACCTGCGAAAGCTATTAATTGATGTGCATGATCAGCGCAGTATTTAGTATTCTTCTAATAACTTGTATAGGAGCTAATTAAAATATTGCTAAATAAATCATTGTATTTAAACGATACATGTGTGTTTATATCACATCTATTTAGAAGTTGAAATGCTTGATGGGGTTTACAAACATATCAGTACTATTAATATCAAAGGCGTGTTTGTGAGAAAATGACATTTCATTAGTTTTGGGCTTGTACTTAGTGTGACCACCTATCCTGCAAATAGCACAACTTTATTCCGAATATATGCCTAATTATCAAAAAACTTAAAGGTTGATTGATTATAAAATGCTAGAATGTAATACAAGCTTATCAAATATTGCTAAGAGGGAACGAGTGGCTCGTGTGTTTACAATATGGAACTATTTGAAGTTAAAAAATTTAACAAAATAAATAGCGATATTTCTCAAGGTCTGCATTATCCGTATTTCAACTCAAATGACAACGTCGAACTCGAACGTCCAACCGTCAAATTTGGCCAAAACAAATTATGTTTGACATCAGTGGCGGTTTTAGACGAACGTCGGACTTTGGGCCTTTTATTGATGGCTTCAGCTGTATAGTGTGTACGCTTATTTCGTGGGCATGAGGAAAATGTATGTTTAATTACAAACACAAACACTGCGCATGTTCAAAAACCTGTCAAGATGCATAGTTATAGGCATTTTATTTTGAGAACAAAATAATGAAACCATCAAACTTGTTATAAACGTGATTAATTACTGGGATTGAGTAATATAATTGCAATTACACTCAAAATATCATTTGAAAAATTATATTGAAAGTTGATTAATACCTTGCGACCCTAAATAACATTTACTTCGTTCATGGCGGTATTGTGTTGCCGTATCTCGTTTCTTTATGTTTATATTACTGGTGTGTATAATTGAAGCTGATTTATTTGTTGGGCTTTGCCATTTTATAAAGAATACGCGTTCTTATGTACAATTGGGCTTATGCTTAATGCATATTACATTTTTAGGCCGAATGAAGTCAATATGTTGATGTGTTATTTGAAAACACGGTATCGTAATGATCAGTTTTCGAAACAAGCCACTTCATTTAAAACACGTTATTGTTCCACATGCAAGATGTTATCATATACATGTATGTTCATCATAAATAGTTTACATGCATGGAGTGCCTATATTTAACACAGACTGTTACATAGCTGAGAATTTAATATGTTTGGTAGTATATTTTAAGTGTTAAATTATATTAAAATGAAGTTATTCTTTTAAATGTTGTTAAAAAGAAAGACAATAAACACACTTTAATACTTTTTATCGTTTCAGGAATTTATTAAATTACATTTTAAGCTAACTTCATTAAGCAATACTGTTCTGCAAACATCGTTTCAGAATGTTGCTATGTTAGCAGTGCAGCACTGAAAATCAAGGGTACATGTTTATCAATACTGATTAAGAGCTAGAAAATTTATATATTACGCGAGTTTCTTTATGTGATGGATACGATTCAGTATTTTTTATCGTTAGAAAGTTATTTTATGAGCAGCACAACGACCACTTAATTTTGCCTGACATACTATTGCACTTTAGATTTAAAAAATTATAAGCATTTTTACTTTTCTATACAATTTTGCAAAGCATTGCCCTTATTGTCCTATTTGGAACGGGCATAACACTAATTCACAAGCGAAAATGCGATTTATCCAATTGATACCAGCACACATCTTAATACCCACACAATTATATGGTCATTACAGATTTCACAATATATACCGCTGCTAAAATTCCCTTATTATGTAAATAGGCAATGTTTTATTGTTGTACCTATTCAATGGTCGCTTTGTCAACTACAATAATAATTCACAACAGGTTTAAATTACTAATGCAGCCGATTATAAATCAGATGGATACAAACTCAGGCAAAAATACTACCCACCACGTAAACAACTTTTTCAGTACGTGTTCTGTGAAACCAAGTAGACGAAATTACGTTAGCTGTTAAGCGGCATTATTTCCAATCTTAACATTGTGTTATGTTCCGATGTTTTTCGGCCAAGCTGTCCAAACCTGCTTTTTACCTTAGCTGACCTTTGTAAGCGTCAAATCAATTTGATAATAAATTTTCTTAAGGTAGGTCTGACACTTTTCGAAAAAGAATATGTGCAATTTACAAACAGTTTTTACATTTACATTAATATGTTATTCAATTGACTTTCTATTTTTGGGATGTATAGGGTATGAAAAGGGATACAACTGTGCGTTCGGCAACGATTATGACAGCGTGTTCAGCATGAAGCAGTTTTATCTCCCATTATAAGGCTTAATAGATTAAACTGTTTCACACTCAACTCTCGATATTAATTCATTGTGTGTGTGCCCCTGTATAACTAGAAGATTGTAAGCGTCATAGCGTTTGTCCTTAAAGGATGTGTTCACATATTTAGTAAGTGCCACAATCTTGCATTATGTGTACACTCAAGTATTTAAGATAATATAATTAGTGCTTAATATAATTAGTGCTGTTCAATAACCTATTAAACGCTTCGACAAAAATATCTTAAACTGCTTTCGAAATTAAACGTTAAACATGTAAATGTATAACGCTTTAAACAAGCCATCGTTTCAGCAGTGGACTCGTTCCCTCACTTTAGTGCACTGCATTCAATCCCGTAAGGTATCAAGGTCAGTTTGCAGTCAGTAACATAATCGTTATATAAACGCTATCAATGTAACTCGGTAAACTTGAAGTTTATTTTGACAAAAAAGGTATTATTCGGTATTATTATGGTATGTAAATCATGGATTCTTAATAGTTTCAATAATTACATAAGAAGGTACTGGTTTTGATTAATTTAATTAGAAATAATGCACCATATAGACCAACTGTAAAAAATCTAATCAAATAACAATGTCTGATAAACCACTAAAACATGTTTGAACGCTCGTATAAATATTTGAAATCTGTACGGATGATACGTGTGGTGCCGGCTGACCTATACCGTATGCTTTCATTTATTTCAGTCATCTTGTGTTTTTTCAATTATGTAACTATATACATCTGATCAATAATATCTGATATTTTATTATAACATGTGTATTTAGCTATGCTTTATAATTGCAGAAATAGGAGTTTTAGTATAAGTTTTGTTGTGCGTTCCGTTGAACACTTTATCCTTTGATCCTTCGGATCGCTGGAGCGTTATATTTGAACTGACAAAAGCTCAACGCTTTTAAGTAGAACTAAGGCGTTACGCGTGCGAATTCCAACTCCAACCCGGATAGTCAGGTAAAAGATATGGCCGACATCGACGGCTATGGCTTTGTTATTTCTTGAAAGTTTTGTTTGGATCCAATCACTAACAATAATTCGAATCATATTAGATGTTTACAAGTTTTCAGTGATCGTAAATTATTACAGAAATATATATAAAAAATACGGTACGCCTATGTGTTAATTGGCCGACTCTATATGTTTAAATGCATACATAGTTAGTCTTTGTGTTCGAAAGACATATCGGCTAATTGTCAAGTGTACTTAAATTTGTTTATGCCAGTAGTGCTTTTATAAATGCTTTCCAATATCCCTGGGCCGATACATTGGGTTTATTAAATGCCAATATGGATTTGCTTATAAGTTGAAAGGCGGTTTATTTGTTACGAGGGTATCTGGGCGTTGGTCTTGGGTCGGGTCGTAATTTACGCATCAAATGCAAATATTAACAGCTCAAGTCTTTTGATAACTAATTGTATAACTTTATGCACAGTCACAATACAAATATTGATGTGAGATTTTCAAATACAAATAATGACAATACGTATTATAAGACCCTGCCTGTATATTCGTCTGATAAACATTTTACCTAGTTTAATAAAGAAGGTGTCAAAAATGTGGCCTCAAGAGTGGTAATCAGGTCTATATTATTTTCTTGAATACATAAGCTACACGATCCAGCATTTAATTAACTCACAACACTGTGATAGCGTAGAATTACAGTTTCGTTTTAGAAAATAACTATAGCAAGTACACATTAAGGGGTGATGTTGTTGTATTAGTGATCTTGCGCAAATATAATGCAGTTGAGCATCATTTTAGAAGCTTGTTTCCATTATCGTAGAGTTATGTATAGTAAAATGGTGTTTAAATAGCCAAAATTGTCTTAAAAGGTAAATTTGGGAGTTTTTCTCAGCTTGGTTTAAAGTCTAGCATGGTCGAACTTTGTCTATTAAAATTGTATTTTGCCCATGTCTTTGTCAATCCCATTTCAATAGGCTTGTCTATCTTGCAGTTAATATGTTGTTATCAAGCATGGAAAGCAGATCATGAATCCAAGTTTCAACTATCATACAATGTAAGTATGAGAATTCTGCATTCTAATTAAAGTTGGCTTTATTGGACCGTACGTACAAAATCCTAAAAACACCCCTGTACGGCTCCCGTGAGAGCTCATTGGCTTAAATTGTACGCCGATTAAATGTAAACTTCAAACGTACAATAGTCGATACCACTAACGCTTTTACATTTTAACGGACCTTTTCACAGAATTTGAAGTTTGTCATTAAATGCTTTATAGTGATACATGTAAATATTAGATCTAAACAATTCCAGTAAAATCAAGAATAAAATTGACGACAGATAAAGTAACGCTCAACTGGACTCGAATAACTAACATCTAGTGTAAAAACCTATCTCTGAGACCACTCGATTATCCGTGCTCATACAATGATTGATGTATTTTATACTTTATATAAGCAATCTTCGTAGTATCACGAAATATAACGACAACAGAACTCTCCAAATTATTCGATAGTTTCGCGTTGCAACGCTCTATAATCTTCAGGTTTTTAAATCGTCAAAAGATGCATATAAAGGATATTTGAGAGCATGGAATATGTTCAGTATTATTATTTTTTGTCACAAATGTCATAACTACAACGAAAATTTGCGAATCTAAACATTTTCTTTATTTCGTCAAGTACACAAACGTGAAAAGTCTTCTTATATGCCATGTTATACATACTGCCTCGCTTGCAATTGCATTTTGTTATTCAAATGCTTTTCTGCGCAATTCTTTTAACAGTCAAGGCATCCATTAATTTTACACTTATATCAAATGCTCAGTCACGGGCCTGGTAAGTTTTCGAGCATAAAAGCAAATAATTTCGTTATCTAGTCGCATTTTTTTTTCGAATCTAGAACGTACATAAACCCTGCATATTTCCTGACATTCATATGGCATAAAACAGAGGAAGAGCACTAGACTGCATACCAAAGGTAGACTTAATTTACTATCGAGCGATTTTTGCTGTATCGTAGTTTGTTGTTAAATATTTTATTGTATAAATACGTTGTGTTATTCACTTGTCCTTTTCTGTTATAAGAAACGACGGATACGGCTCGTTTGCAAAAACGATATACAATTATACATGCAGGCACTACGGCACTAATCGAGGATTCTTATTCAGTAATTATGATAATATTTGTTTGATTAACATTGACGTTATCAGCTTTCAAGCATTTAAACTCCATAAATATGAGACATCAACAGATTGTCATACAAAACATTCAAACAAATATGTAAGTATTGCAATTTAATGTTATTTAATTATAAAAAGTTTATTCATCAATTTTTTATCGTTAATGGAAATATTAGTATATCATAATTTATGTAGTTATACTAGCGGGTATTATATGATAATAACAAATAGCGATGAAAATTTAGTTTATATTATATACAACAACAACAGCAACAACAACAGCATTTATTAGCTCTTAAGCATACACTTGCCTTTAACCCAAATTAAAAATACATAAGTGTAACTACATGAATGATAATAATTATGAACATTATGTAATGGTAGAAGTAATCAAATAGTTTAGTGATTCGTAACATACGATATGTCTCTTTAACATGGATATTGACAGTTGATAATACAATAATACACTGTTTTACATAAATACTATCACTTAAACATTAATACTGACTGTTGTTTATAAAATAATGAGTCAAAGATTTCACTGTACTTCATAATAAGTCTCACTTTAACATTTATTTGATAATTACTCATCAATTTCTGAGAGAGAATAGTATGCTTGTATGAATTAAAATGTTTCTAAATTGTTCCATAAATGCTTCGCAATATATGGAGAGAGAAATATTAATGATTTATTGTATGTATTATGTTATAATTATCAAATTTATATAATGGCGGCCATATTTGATAATATGACATGAAATTTGTTTTTCTGATATCTTTGTATATCGAACATATTAATAAGAAATGTTTTTTACTTTCTAGGACATAAATATAAAATTGTTTACATGTTTTGTTATCCCGAGAAATATTGCGGTATCGAACTGGTTATATTTCTAATCTGTGTCATGATAGGCGGGATTGAGTTAGTGCTATTTAAAATAGTGCTATTTTGTTGTGATAAAAGGTTAAAGGTGCGGTTTATAGTCTGCTTCGATAGCGTACGCATCTTCAGCCGACTTCGACATTAATCCCCCGATCACTGGGATTTAAGTCGTCCGTTTACATGTGGCGCCGAAGGCAGCCACGACAAATTGGCTGATTTCCTTCACAGGTACCCATTTAAATACCTGGGTGGAGAGGAGCAGATGTGGGATGAATTTCTTGCTCAAGGAAATTCCAGTGGTTATGGCGGGATTTGAACCCGGGACATCTCGATCCCTAAGCCAGCGTACTACCATTAGACCACTGTTGTGATAATATCCAGATAATGTTCTTGATGAGATAATATATTGTTCCAAGTTTTACAAAAACAAAGCATATACTAGAGCAAAGTGCTCTCCTCTTTTTTCTATCTCGTGGCCATGACTTAGCAACTCGTGGCCACAAGTTAGCTATGTCGTGGCCGCGAGATAAAAAAGAGGAGTGCAAAACTACATAAAAGAGAAGTGCAATTAAAAAAAGGGCGGTGTCAGATTCAGTTTAACAAGTATTGGTTCAACACAATAGCATTGCTAACTGTGTAGATATCATATAATGAAAGCATGAATTAATTTGGTTAAAAATTGCTTAGTTTTAACAAAATGTAAAATATCTCTACCGTTATTTTATAGGTCAATAATTTCACGCTTGTATTGCAAACATTAATCCTATATTTTTTATAGAAAAATGGAGCTTTTTTGGTTAACATCAGAAATACAAAGTAACACAGATAAAATGAATGCTAAGGTATGCAAAGACTCCCGACAAAAAGACATGTATTAAATCATTGCTAAGCTATTTGCTTTCAACTAGTTGGAACATGCTGTTCTATTCAGGTGGGCATGTTTTTGACCTGGAATAAGGAAACTCTGTATACGTCGCACCGATCTCGAGCCTGTTTTTCTGAGATTAGAAAGACGTTTTCGTATATAAACTATTCACTTATCTCTTTACCATCTATCTTGTGCTAATAATTATTGTCAGTTGTTGTCAATGAAGCGTTTTGCGTATGGAGATTATAGCTAGAGGCTATATAATTTCAATATTTACTTAGAAAATTATTCAGATAAATTAAACACAAATTTAACAGGGAAGAAGTCCAAAATTATCAAAAAGCACTCTAGTATTAAAGTGAGAAATCAAACATTACTAATTGAACGTATACCGTTATTGTAAATTGTGGTAATTGAAGATGTGTTTCATTTCGTAATTCGTTGAGAAAACATACACGGATACAAATTGCAGAAAATAAAGTATCACGATTTGACATTATAATTTTAAACAAACGATATGTAATGTTGTCTAGCATTAAAAGAATTAATAATAAAGTATGTGCTTAAATATTATAGACGTGTTGGTACCTTAAAATAATTGGAGCAACAAAGAATTTTAAGTATAAACCGTTTGAATTAGTCATATTTTAACTAAACTGACCATCTTTTCACGTGAACCTCGAGGAAATTTAGGAATTTTACAGTTTATCCGTTAAAGATTAGCAAGTCATTTAGTTTATAACAATTGGGATTACCACCCAAAGAATAAAATGTATTGACATGATTAAACCCCAGTTCATATCAGTATTAAGCATGTATTGACGATTTTCTCTTGGTGGAGGTACGAAAACATGCAAAGGTGTATAGTGTCTTTACAAATAGTATGGGAATGTTAACAGCAAGCGATGATGAGGTCAACAGCGGTAACCTTTTGTGAGTTAAATATATGTCTATAAGTAAAGTATTAAGAAGTATAACTGATCGTTGTTCTGACCTTCTTGAATAATTTCATGAAATATTCTGTAATATTAATGATAAGTTAATTATACTCAACTTTCAGCACTAAATGTGAAAAAACAATACCACGTTCATTATCGTTAAATAATCAGGACACGGACACGTGAGCGTTTCAATAAGCCTAAGGCTTTCGATGCAATCGAGCTTAAATTAATAAGCTCTCTTGTCTTTAACATTTCTCATGAAATACAAGAAACAAAAATAACATCCATGTTGACTTAAAACCAATTCAAGCAAACCAATTGAGTTATACATAGGTGTGACACACGTTATAAGTGTATATATTTTTTTTAAACGATTTCAGAAATCTTGTGTTTCCCCAATATTTTTTATAAATCATATAAGTAATGTATTGTTTGATATGCACGACATTTGATTATCACAACGTCTTGCGAATGGTCACTTAATATGAAGTCGATAAATACGCTTATTTTACAGGGATGTCAGGAAAAATATTTCGCTATGAATGTTATACATGAGAGCGGGGTAAAACATGTACACATGTACTCTCTGGCTGCTTGCAGAAATATATACCTACTGTGAAGTGGCCAATTGTATGAAATTCTCTGCAACATGTACATCTGTTGTTAATCATTTTCAATATACAGACTGGGTGGCGGTTTAAATACTTCTTCCGACATCGTCTCAATTTGGTACTCAGTTCGCGGATATGAATGTAAAACGGTATGTAAAAAAACACTACAAACTGCTTTCAACATGTTATAGCTCAATGGGTCATTGTCGACCTGAAATGACCCACAAGTCACCCGGTTGTGACTGGAAGCCGATTCGTGTCACAATAGGGTGACATGAAGCCGATTGTAGTCATCCGGGGCAGACATAAAGCCGATTATTGTCTCCCGGGGGTGACTTAAAGCCGATCCTAGTCATCCTCGAAATTAGCATAATGTCACACTCGGCAATAATTTTACGTCTTCTACAAAAATGCATGACTTGGTCGTTCATATGTTTGACTATCATTGAATAAAAAAATACACGGATAACTAGAAGCCGATTTCAGGTCGACAATGAACCAATGAGCCATGCTATAATGTGTTATTGACAGAGACTCATGTTTACACAACTAGCTATTTAACACCTATAAACGTCACTGAAATTAATTTGAAAACACATTGCCACGCTCTGACAATAGCAATGTTGAATTACGCCCGAGATTAAAACCTGACGGAGCATACCCTGCAAGCTATTTAAAACTCGAGATAGGTCCATATAAATTTGAACATCGGTCTGATATTCGGTTTTACATCGATTTGATATAAGATGAATAGCATTACTCAATGTCGAATCATGAGTTTGACATAATTTCGTCATTCCTCCACACACATGTGTCCGTTATTCAAAATCGGCTTCTACTGCTACTACCGAAAATGTGTAATATACATAAATATGAGATATTTAAACCTTCGGTCCACTAGGCATCCAAAGGATTCACGAAAGAGAAATCGGGATGTTTCGAGGTCTTTTGTACGACGATCTCGGACCATTCCATTCAATATCGCAACGCTTCTGCAACCTTCTGGTACATTTGGTGCTTGACTGGCATCAAACTTTTAATTTGGTAATTCGGAACGGTTTAGGGATGTCGGCAATTCATAGAGACGTTTTTTTTACCCTTCGTTAGTGACTGCGGAAAGCATTCTACAAAAATGCTAAAATCTATAGATTGGAAATTTAAAATCTGAAATGGATAGACAGTGAATGTTGTCAAACACAGTTATACAGTCTCCAACTCAGTGAATTCGAACATGAACATGCCAATGTTTATTTTATTTGATACAGACGGACCACAAGCTGACCTGGTGTTGTGGTATTCGACTGCTTCAGCAATCCAATCCCCACGCATATGTACTTGGTTAGAAAGTTAATGCTATTGCTTTCCTAATTAGATCATTCACAGAAACGTGTCTGCTTCAATTCTAAAATAAGATTGCTAAAGCAACTGACTGACATAAATGTTAGTATAAAACAACATTAGGACTTGTATATATTTAATTTACAATATATGTTTTGAAATTATGATTTTCATGAAGTATTATGCAGAGTGAAATTAAGTTTAACAGAAGACTTCAGCGTGTTGAAGAGTTATTAGGTATTACACTTCAACAACTGTTTGTTGAATGTTCTAAACAATACACCTTTTTTCTACATTCCTTGCTTTTTAGACTCTCAAATGATATCATCATAATTATATGTATATATTGCCCAATGCACATTAAATGGGATGGGGCAAAGCTGTATATCAATTTGGAGGAAGCACATAGACAGTATTAAACAAAACAAGATGAAGTTACAAATGTTATTGTACCTATATTGTTAACGATTTATATTACGTTAAAGGATTGTGGACGAAAAATGCCGGTTGTATCACATGTCCCATATCGGACCTCAACAATGCCATAACGTAGAGCAATTCATGTGCACGTTTACAGCTAAAAAAACGCCTTTGGAGAGGATAGGAGTTGTGCAAAATTAGTGCAATTCAACCTCACATATCACAAATATATATAATGATTTTTTCTGTTACATAACATAGCGTAATGTAATCTGTAGTTTTTAACTTTAATGCAAACACAAATTTATAATTAAGTATTAAATATAAGTTCTGTTCATAATTTTAAATTCCACCAATCATCAAAGTTATAATCACGATATGTTTTTCCGCCAGAAATGTTAAATTCCGCATGGAGTCCAAACGTAATCTGATTTATTTTCTTAAATTTACATATAGACATTAAACGCCGAGAGATCTATTTTACACCGAAATTATATCTTTCACGTTGCACTTACTCAGTGTGTAAAATTGCATATAGGTAATAATCAGATTTTATGGTTGAAATTCTGCCTACGGGTTTGCTATAACGAACATAAACATGACTCACACGTTGTTATATATGCATATAACATTATGATGTAAGCACATGTGATCTTGACCGTCGTCATGTTTACCTTCAATACCTAAAAGTCTCCTTTTTCTCCCATGTAACCATCATACCTATTTGCAATATTGTAGGTAAAATGAATTTTTCTATATTGTTTGAAAACGGATTGGTCTACGGCCGGATATCCGACCGACCGTCCAATCTATGGACGGTAAAAGGCAGGTTAATGTGGCATTGTATGTTTGATCATTGTGTGGGTCTATGCATCATATACAGTTTTCTAGCATTTATACTATTTGCTCATCCATAATATTATTTTTTGGCTTGTAAATCAGAAATGCTCATAATTTCCGTTTAAATGTATAATAAATAATTTATCGTGTATCTGTTTTGAAAGAAAATCGAACTTCCATTCGCGAATAAACAGTACAAAAATGTGTGCCTTTAATTTGGAACACACATGATAAATGGAAACAGTCGATATATTGCCTCACTAATACCAGCTTGGCTATTTTGAAAATTGAATTTCAAATCGATCAATTCAACATGGTGGTGCATCAATGCGCGCTCATCTCATAATTAATTATTCTTCAGTTCCTCGCGCATCAAGATTTCGGACGCTACTGAAATCCAATTGCAAACACTCAACGCTTAGGCTATTTGTTTAGAAATCAATGTCATCGATAAATGAATTTTCCAAAACTATAATTTCCTTCATATAATACCTTTTATAGTTTGTTAAAAAAGTTGCACATTTTTATATATTTACAAGAAAAACAACATTAAGAAACAACGGTGCAGATCTGAAAAATGTTAGCCTTCAGACAGAAATTAATCGTGCGATAAATATGTATTATTTCGTGACAAATTATTTACCTCTTTTTAACTTTCTCAAAATGGGAAAGTTTTTCAACCATTTATTTATCGTAAAGCATTTTTACATATGTTTGAATACGATATATTTATAAGTTGTCGTATGATTTCCTTACTCTGAAGATGGCTTTAAACTATCGGACACTTTATTTCCAGTTTGTGCGGTCGTATGTAAACCTTCTTTCAATACCTTTATAAATATGGCCTAATAGCGGTCTTTATCAATACAAAATTTCATGTTCATAACAAAATGTAATAAGGGTTACACCCGCAATGTACTAATTACGAGTGTTTTTTGTAGTATACCACACATGCTAACATAATGATTAATATTCACTTCAAATAGTCACATTCTCATTAACAAGACATATCATTCTAGTATACATACTTTATTAAGCATTTATTTATGTACATGTACTATTAGACCATAGTGTATCATTGTCTGCTAAAATGTGTTGATAGTATACTAGATATAAACACACTTGCTATTTAACATCAAATTACATCATTGTGAAGCTAATTTAAACATAAACATAGCATAATTTATAGAGGCATGAACATTAAGCTAGATATAATTAAAAGTGTTCATGTTTGCAACTTGAAATATTGCGAAAAGTCAAAATGAACGCATTTAAAAGGTATATGCCGATTAGCAGCCTCCGCTAAAAAGGGTTCACCTATGCGGTATTAACATGCAATATTTACACCGACAGACATACAGATATACAGACATACAGTCGTACAGACATACAGACATAAAGGCATACAACCATACTGGCAGACAAACAGACAAATCAATTGCAAGAGCACGTATATTCTATCTAAGCGGTATTGACATGTTTTACACAAAACTATTTAGGATTGTATTTCTCCTCACGCTTAATTGATATATTTTCATACATTATACTTTGTGTATTAGCCACACTAAAATAGTAATTTGTGGAATATATATAGATGGGTTCATGTAAAATGTACGGTAAATATATGTTTTCTCAAGTTAGTGTAATAGCGGAATAAATATATACAATTGTATTCGTCTTCTAAATAAAGAGCGCCTTGAAATTTTGACAGGTTTGTATACCATGGTATTCAATTCATCTACGCAGAAAATACATGTATGTCTAATACTGTAATAATACAAAATAAACAGGCTCTTAGAGCATATCATCATCTTGTATCTATTTTTTGCCGTGTAAAATTAGATGTCAAATCCAAACAAGCTATATTCGATTCATTAGTATCACCGTTCATACTGTATGGTTCTTAAGTCTGATATGAGTCTGAATTTATGAAAACTCTGATATTCATAAATGACATAACAAATTTTGCAAAAATATGCTTTGTGTAAAACAATCTACTTCAAAATGTGCTGTTCTCGGTGAATTGGGTAAATTCCCTCTTGTCGTTTTATGTTAAATAAGAGTTTTGTGTTATTGGATGAAAGTTGTAAATAACCAAAATTCTTTATTATACGAAGTTTTTATGGAACAGATATATATTTTAACAAAATTTAATTGTACGAAAATTAATCTATGGTTTCACGCTTTGAAGTTAACGTTCGACAATCTTGGCTAGTGGTATACGCTTTATACAACTGATTTCACGTGTGACATTGTTACATGGTAAACACAAAATAATTTGTTCAAGAGTATAGCGATCCTTTAGCTTCACAGACCAAAATTGAACTCTACTTTAAATTCTAACAAAGCTTCGAATAATAATGCCTGGATTGTATATCATTGAAATGACTAGAATCCAAATGAGCCAACTTTGATTTAGTTCCCATTTTCTAGAATAGAACACACGTGTAAACTATGTAATCAGAATGTCTGTGAATCTTTATTTAACGTTTAATTTAATTTAATTTAATGTTGTAAAATATATTTACGTATAAAATATAATCATGACCTACAATAAGTAAACACATATCTATGATGTCTTGTACTTATGGTCTTAAACTCAAGAACATTTGAAATTGTTTTGATTGGAGCGCTTAATCTTAGAGTTGAGACCTTAAATAGTCTAGATGTTGTTTAATTGCTTGCTGACACACAAAATTGTATTTGAAATTTTCACATATTTGTCACGACTGTCAATTTGCTCATCTGTAATATATAGTATTGTATTATTCCCTGTCCATGTTTCTTCTGTATATATTTCCATGGCCAAATACAGAATGCTGGATTGCCAGTCAATTTTTATTGATTGATTCTAAATCAACGTCATTTCAACATATAAGTAATATTATTCTGATCATATCTGCTAGTTTGGATTCTCAATTTTTGTGCATAGACTCTGTATCTTACAAAAACAGGCGCACACGTCTAGGAAGCAAAGCTAAACATTCCTCATATCCAAACGAGATTTAAACAAGATGTATACATATCTTATACAGAGCTGTTATTTTTTTTACCATTACATTTTGAGTTTAAATTGTCAACCAGTTGATACCACATACTCCGTTATCATTTGTTTCGACATCAAGTTAAACGATACAGGATGTTTCCGAATCCAAACAATGAAGCACACACATAAAAAACATAACTTTATTACTAGTAATAATAGTAGTTATTTCTGATTATACATTACGATTTGATTAAATATTGTACACAATACATGTTCATTATTTTGAGTTATTTTACGTACATAGTATTTTGTTTTGTGGTCGGAATAAGTCTGATTGTTTTTCTCTAGAATGGTTAAAAAACCTTCGAAAACCTTAACATGCTCATGAATAATTGAATACTGAATATATGAATAAAACATAAAATGGAACACTTCTATTACACACCCTTCATATCATTTGTGTTATCGTCAAGATCAGTCATGTGAATTAATCAAATTTACACGTTGCTTGTTGCTCCTAATCCATTGAATGCCGGATACTCCTAGTTTGGTAATACGTTCATTTTGAATGTTCGAACCGAAATTTATGCACATAACACACGAATGGATCGGATTCAGTGTTGTCTTAATCGCAATGACGTCGTTCACCGGTCGATTCTTTCGACACGTTATGCAGATTCTGAAACACATGAATTTAAATGAATCTTTTCAACACGTCCCCTGATAATCTTGCGCCTTTCCATTCTGTGTTAATAAACAAGGTTGTTAACACTTATGTTAAATATGAGTAGTTGTTAGTTCATGTATGATCTCTTAACGTTTGAAATGCGTGTTGGGCCATGACTTGTATCTAAACATTTTGCATTGTAAAATTATCAATGAGTTCAACACAATAACGAATTATCGATTAAAAATCATACTAATAGGTAATTATATTAATCTGATTATTGAACTAATTAAAGATTATTACTGCTTATTGGATCCTTCAAATTCAAAAAACATCAACCAACATAGACCTTAAATCCTTGAGCAAAAGCACTTATTTGTAGTTAATTTTTATAACATATTCTATTAAGCGTCATTAATGATATGAAGTAACTGTTTATACTAGTTGATAGTTGATAGTTGCTAGTTGATAGCAATATGAAACTTATAATGTTTACATATATGCAAATATGAAAGCAAAAATATATTGTTGATATCAGCATGTGCCTAAGTGTCTTCCGCCTCGAGTCTGATTTTTTTATAATGCAAATTACCTGTCATAACGAACTCGTCATCGATTTGTTTTTGCGCCTTATTTTCTCCCTCTTGAAGCCATCTTTAACCTAAATAACGCAAAATATAGTCAATACAACAGACATGTTCACTTAATCCTCATGTCGAAAGTACCTATCGCAAAAAAGAGTAACTATCATAGACTTTTACAATATAATGGTATTGTTAAGTGTTCCTGTTAGCAATTCAGTTGAATGGACTTTGTTGAAGAAACTGTAAATTGCTCGTTTTAGAATTTAAAGGAAATGAATTTGAATTGTGCACATAGAACATACTATATAATACTGTGTGACACCATTATTAAAATACAATTTCAATCTAAACATTACGTTTGCGAATCAACATATCAAAACAAATAGTAATACTTAAAATGGTATATATACATTGCGAATATATTGTAAACAATCGGACGATTGAATTTAAGACATCATAAAACGTTTACCTTTTCATTTAACACGCAGTTGCATATGAAGATATAAACGCCCTGCAACATAAATTTTAAACGTTATATAAACATACATTTCAAATAATTATATTTCGTCATGCTCATGAACTATTTAACATGCCTAGTTAAAAGAAACTATTGATTTAAATCATTAACATTGTTTATTAGTTCATAGCTTGAATGTTATTTTTGACATTGATTTTGAGATTAAGTTACACCTGTATATGAAACGAATCGAATGTGACAGGAACTAAATCGTCTTGAGAATATCCGTATGCGATAAAATGTAAATGGCCAGGCTAACTGTGCGATCGTTTATCTTGCAGATAGGTATTTATTTTATATAATGTGTAGTGCTATGATGCGCTACGCGTACAAACCTGCAGCCCGTTGCATACTGCGAACACATACTGCATGAATGAGGCCGACTCGTTGACGTAGAAGATGCCGAGATTCCAGGAGATGCCCATCAGAGGCACGAGCACGCAAAGAGACCAAAGAGTTGTCCTACAAAAAGTAAGAATTACCTAATTGTGTACTTGAACTGTTTTCTATTCCGTATAACATCAACAGGTTTTCATAGAATATATACTCATCGACACATTATTAATGACTAAATATGAAGTTTAGGTCTCCAAAGAGTATAATAAAGTTAACAGATACAATTGGTTGAAGGCGTTATTGCACGATTAGTTCGAACGTACTGTACGTTCTTGTGTAACGATGCAGCTATCCATGATATCATATGTTTGGTATATTTTCGATAAACACTAAATCGTATGTCATTTACGTATTTCTTTGTTGATGGTAGTTTACTAACTTTGGTAGGTTTCTTGTTCAAATAATACAATCTCTGTTTAATTGGGCTCTTAAATACTTGGTGCACTTAAATATTATAAGTAAATGTATAATTATCTTACTTGATCTTGTCTTTAATTGGCTTGTCTCCCATTGCTTTTAGAGCAAACATTTTCTTAAACAATATAATCAAAATAATGCTGTTGAACTGAAAAAAAAAACAAACAAAGATTACAAACTAGTTTGCTTTCCTCTATTCATGTGCGGCAAACACATACAGCTTGGAGATGTACTACATCTTAAACACTCTTTTCGTTCCCGTCAATTTCATTTTCCAGTTATAGTTTCGAGCTTTATTCAATTGAATTGAGTTACAAAACTACCGATGGTTTGTTCTTAAATCAGTATATTGTCAGTAAACGATTACCAGTATTACGAACAAGGCTGGACCAACAAATGCCCATCTGAGTCCACGAGATAGAGACAGCCAGCAGCTGGAAGAAACTGCATTGTTTATATAGGTCTTAAAAGAGTGTTGCATAACATAATGGGACACTTAAGGTTACTAATTTTAAAGCTTTTAAAATCGTCGGTAATTTCAAGATTCGATTATGGTTTTATTATAATATTGTTAGCAGATACGTTCTGTGTCAGTAATACATGTAGGAATATTTACACGTTTAATATATAAGAAAACTATTGTTTAACATAGGAGCACAATGCACATACTAATGATCGTCGCCATATCCATTTGTTTTTGTTATTGAAAGTGTACTTCCAACTATGATAACAGGAACACCTACAACAAAGTGAACAATGCATACTGACTTAACTATGAAGACGTCATGATGCTATGCTATTTTATTTATGACGATTGAAAAATAATATCTAAACATTACTTCATAAAGTTAATGAATTAAGTACTAAATTTACATATTTTTACAGAAAACAGATAACAAAATGTGGTTTACCCCATGCAAACACTAACAGCTTGCGGAGTGGTGAATTTTGTGCAAAAACTAGAATAACGTCACTCAGAATACCAATGCTTTCTGCAAGCATGAGGCAAAAGACGGCGCTATAGATGTAGTGCAACGCAGCCGCAACTACCGTACACACAATCTGTAAAACGTTGATTCATTTAAAATCTAAATGGAACTGTGATTAAGCCTTCAACAAATTATACAGATAACTTAGGCAAATTATAACATGCAACACTCTCAAAACTGTCAATGAAATGCTGACATGTGGATTAATATCAATAAACAATATACATATGGCTGCTGCGTTTTACACACATACAAGCGATATACTGTTTGGAATTATATACGGATATACGACTTACATTATGTATATATTTTGTATTTTGATAATACGATTTCAAATCATAACTTAGTAATTTAAATCACTAATTGGCATTCAACCAACGGCAATTGACTCTTCAACACACGAGACTTACGTTATAATACGTCTACAAAAGTATACAATTATCTTACACGGAGTTCATAGGTTAAGCTTTATAAATATGTTTACATAAATTAGCACGTGTATGTTGTATATGTATGTGATTTAAAGTTGATGGAAATGTAGCCTTTTCATAATTGCTTGGGAAAGTGTTCATGTCCATCACCAACCTTATTTTCCGTACGGTCGATTCCTCCAATGAAGATCCCGTACGAGATTATAAGCGCAGTGATGAGATTCAGCAACAAAATGGATCTGTCACTCCGAACGTATCTAAATCAGTTAAAACGTACTTGAATTACCAAGAATGCACAAGTAACATTTTTTATTATGTTGAAGTTTGAAAAACAAATATGTTATACTGTTACAATATTACATTTTGTAAATTTGTTTGTTACATTATTGAGTTAAAAAATGAGCACAATCCATTGTGACATGACAAAACTGTTGATCAAATACGAAAAACATCCTACTTTTTTTCCTTTTGTTCAATGGAGCGTATTAGAATAAAAACAACGGCGGAGCTTGCCGAGCCGTTTTTTTAATAATTCGTATGATATATTACAATAAGATCGGGCAGTAACCTATTATTATGTTTATCGTACCTCTATACCCCAATTAAACAAAAATACAATTTAATTGCTACAACGCATTCTTGTGGAAACGTATATGTTGTATGATATTTGACGTGTTAACAATTACGTCATGAAAACTTAAACGTAGTATTTTAAAAATACATTTTTTCTGTTCTTATTGCTTTTAGAGGCTACTATGCATTACATTTTGGTATAAACTTGTTTGGTTAATGGAACCTGATCGATTTCTACCGGAAATGAAAACCTTATCGTTAATTCCGAGTTATATGTCGAACCATTGAACTTTGACAAGTACAAACACCGACGCACCTAATACAACCATTATATTATACCTTTGGATTAGGTCCGTGTAAACTTTGAGGTATGATAATGATATATATTAGGTATGAAGAAACGCCTCAGTTTTGAATTAGGAATATGGAACCATAAGTTGGCGAAAGTTCATATGTACGTTTCTGTTTTTCTATACCAAGTGCAGAGTAGACAAAATAGGAAAAACGTATAATGAATGACGTAATATACATGCAAAACATAAACAAGTGCATCTAAGTCCCAAGCTGTTTTTACTTGTAGCGCATGAATACTTATACACGTTAAAAGGTCATCCCCCGTAAAACTCTGCTCAAACAAACCTCCAAAGCCTTGCAAAAACAATAATCGTCAGAAGTAGGCACAGTGCAGATACTGAAATGCCAACAATCGAAACAATTCGTATCTCTCTGGACTTTTCATCTGCCTACAAATAAGATCCGTTAATAAAACTTTGCGGTTATACATTCAGTGTTTGAAATCAACTTTGCGCTTACAATAAATATGTTAATAAAAATAAGCTTTATATCATACTGAATGCTTCGTACTTACTTTACAATTATACCATGATTTACCACATAATTATGTTAACATCCCTGTAAGTCATACTTTTTGAATATTATACATCATATTCATAACTCTCTTTGCACATAGCAGTCAATGTGTAAAATAAATGTATTATAATTTCAAAACTTATAAACTCAATGTTGAACATTAGATTAACACATATAATACTAAACAATATATGTACAATATATGTACCCCAGATTGAGCAAAGTGTCTTTGTATTTGTATTAATTTCGACAATTTTGTCATTATGGTGCGAATGCAAGCATAAGAACCAATGGAATACATTTGTACGAAAAAAACTGGTAGAATGTTGAGTTTGTGCTTTTTTAAATTTGATACACATGCATAAAATCATGTTTTTGATTATGTTATGAATACGGTCAAATATTTACCATCTTAACAAACATCTTTAAGCATTCATCAAATTGATGTGCGTTTGCTTAATGAATGATGATAATGTCATGGTGTTTCCAAATGTCATCGCATGCACGCTCATTTTAACGTGATATTTAGAGTTGTACAGCTGGTTGTACCGTAAAAACTCTACCTGGCTATTAAGAATGTTATACCTTTAACGTGGTAACCATCGCAAGTATCAATTCACATGAAGAAATGCCATGCCAATAAGACTAAACAACCTGATCAGTAACAAGACTTAGTCTATAAATTATGTATATTCTTACCTCAACAAAAGGACTCATCAGGACAGCGAAGTTTGTGAGGTGGTAACATTCACACACAGTAATCGTGTCATTTGAAGTTTGAACTTTACATCCGTCATTGTCCCAATAGCCCAGCTGCTCAGGCCTTAAATGTTAATAAACTACTTATTTCAACTGTATTGAATTCTAAAGAAGCAACTATTCAATTAACAGTTGGGAATAAAAGTGCCTAAATCATGAACAAATTATTAAAACTATAATTCATGCAAATTGCATATTAACCTAAACAACATATTTTAATAGATACTAACGTTTTCATTCAGTTTCAACATACACACCAACATTAACCTGTATATTCGTATCATTACCTATACATATATGTTATCCTACAGCTAAATAATTTTATAGAACAAAATAGGATGCATACAGAAAATATAACGTTTTCTCCATAGACATTTTTAGATAAGGTTTATCCAGAGATATTTTTAGAACATGTACATAGGGGCTACTTTTTTGGCCTTCCATCCCTGATTGCGTCATTCAGGTCATTTGGTATGCAGTCATTAAACGAATGTGTGTGTTTACGATGGATTATTATACTATTATGAATGTGAATAACTGTGTTGGGATATAACACAGGAAGGAATCTGGTGAGACTGCATTTTTGATTTCGTTAAAATGTCGAATGTACTCGAATAACACAATGTTTTGTTGAACAATTGATGGATTAAATTTAAAAAAAAAGTGTCAGTGAATTGCTCTTTAACTTTTCGAAGAAAATCGATGTTGAATTAAAAGGGTAATAACTTTGATGAATAAGTCGTTCCTTTGTCAGTCGATCAAAGAATGTCCATCCACAAAGAATTGCCTGTTTACATACAGTGCTTTAAAATGGAAAAGATGGATGGCGATGAAATGTGTCCAGAATTTTAACTCGTCATGGAAGCAAATTAAACCTTACGAAAATAAACATGGTTATTACACGAATTCGGTGCTTAGAACAATAACCAGTAGATGTTTATTTTTTTATGTCAGTAAGTTAAAAGTGTTTAAAAAAAAGAGTTGTTTATAGACTAAAAATAACAATATCGACGGTGATAAATGCTAAATCATGCTTCACGTAGGTGTCTACACATGTTTTTAATTTCAAAATGGAGGCCATTTTTGTTTTTTGTTTTGGTATTTTACAGTGGTGAAACAAGAACTGTAGTTTGAACACAACCGTCTGTGTTCTACTTGAGTGTGTAACATTTAGAACGCTGATTAAATTTGAATCGAGACGTATAGCGATATTTTGTCTCGTTTCTCTTCTTTTGCGTGGAATTCTTACGGATTATTTCGAGTTCCGTAAACGGGAAAGATCACAATTAATATGACTACGCAATATTAGATTCATTTAATTTAATGTGTGTTTGCTTTCATTTTATCAATTGAAGACTACTTATTGCATCAGGAATAAATTTAAAAAATATAGTGTAGGATAAAAAGAATACTATGTAAGCGTGATTGTGTACTTAAATTTATCCCACTCGTCTCAGAAAGGCTTAAAAGGCTCGGCAAGCGTCGCCATTTAAACCTTTCTTCAATTGTGGGGAAAATTTAAGTACATAATCACACTAACATAGTATTCTCTATCTACACAGGTGTCAATATTAGGCTACAATGAAATATATAAGAAAGTTCGTATAACGAATATACTAAAACGTTTAGAGTGTGTCAATATCCACACATTTGGTTGCTAACAAACATTATACATTTACGATAGGAAAGTGAGCATTGCATTGTAATGTATGTTGTTTAAATAATATTTTGAAAAACACACTGGCGTTTTCCGTTTATTTCGGATATTTGGGTTAAATTAGATATATAAAGTACTAAACATGTTAATTCTTTGCAAATGACGTTTTTCGTTTTTCTAACAGGTGGTAAATTCATGCGCCGTAATCATATTATCCATACTGTTAAGAAACTTAAGTGACACTGAAACATACATTCTTAATATGAATACCCAATGGGAGCTTTATAAACTATCATTATACACGAACAACATTGGTATTTGGAACAGTGCTTCATTTGTTTAAGAACATGTAAAATAATTTTAAGATTTTTACTTTAACATAAATATTCCAAAGCAGATTAATCTTACTTCGCTAGGATCTCAACGTGCAGCAAATTACGTGTGGGTAACCACCTCATCGGTAGGGACGTAAACGTTTAATAAGTATTACATTGTATACTTTTTAAGCACTATAAAATGACTCCTAACATAGTCTAATTTGATTACTTAAATATAGGATATCTTGACCAAAAGACAATACTTGACGTAGTATTACTTATGCAAAGTTAAATAACAATAAAATCATTATAACCCCAACTTATCTACGGGATAGGCAGGCATGCAGATCACTGTTAAACAAAATACCACGTTCCACTTGGTCTGCATATGCATATCTTTTTATTGTGTCCCGATACATTATTAAAACAACGAATTAAACGAAAAACATAACACATGTATGTGTTATTTATTTATTGAATGTCCGGTTCATGACACAGCCTTATGCTCTTTTTAACATCACAATTATATTTCTTGTGTACTTTTCCACTTATTGATTAGGTAACAACGTTGTTTCACAATACAAAAAGAGTTTACGTTATTACACATTTGATGAGTCAAGTGAATAATTGCTGTAATTCACACAGGGCCACCGCGACGAATAAGTAACTTACCTAAACCTCCAGAAGTTGCATGTTGCATTGGTAAAGTTTTTCTGTAATAAAAAAAATACACAAGCACAATGAAAACAACTATTTGTTAAGCTAAAAGATATATACATAATTCAGTATGTGCGTGAAATGACGACATCTGATTTTTACCTGTCCATGTTCAAAGGTCATATTAATCGGTGAGACCAATTTGGTAGAGTTATCGGAAATCGAAACCGAAATGATAGGGCCGTTAACTATGACTGCATTGTGCGATGACCTGCAACATACAACTTAGATAATTAGAGATGTATGTATGATATAATAGTATTAATGATACAATTAAACAGTTTCTTTCAAAATTGCAATAAATAAAGAGTTACGAAAACTGATCGGTATGTTTAAAGCGTTAACATTAACAACATTATAAGTTGACATTTCACGCTGAATACGTATTCTTTTTCTTACTTCATGTGCGTAGGTATTTTACAAAATAAATCACACATACTCTACGTTCCTATGATAATCGTGTGTAACTCTTTAAACCAATGCCAGCACGAAATCAGTTACACTCATCATTCTGGCACTCTCACATAATGACACTATCACATGTGTATGCACAAATGTTAAAGTTAATGTTAATTGTGCCGAGATTGCTATGCTGGTTATAGTCTAATGGAAATAATTGCGTTAATCGTTTGACTTATAGCTTATTGTAAACGTTGAGTTTACGGAATGTTATCGGAATGGCAATATAAACTTCCGAGACCACTGGCAGCATAAACATCCGAGATTACTACCACTAATTGTGTTTATCGAATTATCGAAACGAACAGTACGCGTGAATGCATGCATCATTAACACAAAGGGGTTTGACCATGTTGAAAGAGTTACGTTTCTCCCCTACCGGTTGTTCCCATTGATTGAAAAGTTGTTCAACATTGCGGTGTGTACAATTTGTTTTAACATTAACTCGATGTTTGACCCCTGGAAGTTTCATTATTACATCGCAAGTTTTTTTTCACAGTCATTACAGTACTAAGTTAATTTATATTTTAAGTTACACTCATCAATCATGTGATCTCCGAAAACCGTAAAGTTTATTTTAGTAATAACATTTACTATTATTACCAATTTCCGTAATAATATCTTAAATACTGGTTTGGTTATGTCAGATAATTTTACTGAAGGACACACATACAGATTGATACCAATTTACGTGATCATATCTTAAATACTATTTGGATTTATTCAGATTGGTTGACGGACGGACGGACAGATATACCCTATCATAAACATATGACAAGATTGACAGACAAACAAAGAGCGGATATAATGACGTGACGTAGGCATTGTAAAGCTGCACTTCTTTCCGGTGACACCGTTTGAGCACTAAACACGTAAGTTTTTATTATTGTAACTGGACAGGTACATTATATTCATGTATAACAACCCTTACCGGTTGCTTGAAGTTCTAGAAGATATTATGCCAGTCATGTCTTTGTAGATAACTATCGTAACAACTTCACCTAAACAAATGGTAGCATGGAAGCTACTTGTAAATTGATTCAAAAATTGATGATAACAAGTTACATATACACTCTTCATGTTAGTTTAATTAATTGTGCGCATTTTTGCTTTTTTGTTCACATCTATGAAATTACGAACTATGCAAAACACACTAATTTGTTTTATAAAGCTAACTAAAACAACGAAATTATCGATCCGTTCTAAGATAATAATTATGGAAATTGCAGTTCGACTCTCAAACGTGTATATTATCAAATGCTTTGTCCAAACTTAAAGAACCATCAGTTACTTACTAACATCATAATTAATCCAAAGACACAAAATACTATTTAGTTTATGTATAACATCTGCTCAAACCATGGTTTCAAGCTTACAATTTTTGTAGGGGCACATACCTAATGCCGTTGTGTTTAAAGATATGCGACTCTTTGACTGACGAATCCATGTATTGTCACCTTGTGCGTCGTTTTGAATGGTTTGATTGTCGGGAAATTGTACGATCCCATCAGTCAATTTTCTAACCTCGAACACGCAATTCTTATTAACAACAACAACGTTGCCAATAACTCCAGCTGATATCCTCTTACGCAGCCCAGAACCAATTTCATCGATTGAAGATAACAGTGTTTCACTAGTGTTTTTGTTCTAAAAAGTATCAATGGTTTTGTAATTTATATTTAGGTGAATTTTACGGACATGTTGACCAGTATGTCTATTATGTGAATGAATAATATTAATAAGCTTAGCAATGTTTTATTTTGTTGGCTTCACAACACATGCGTTCAAATATATATATATATAATTGAGTCTTAAAACAAAGTATATGAATAGCGTATAACAAAATATTTTTAATGTAAAAAGGGCGTATATAAAGATATTAGCACAATATATTTATAACATTACCTCTTGTTTCAACGATAACCATGTTTCTTTGTTTTCCATATCTAAGATATTGCTTGCCGATTTCAGAAATACCTGACAAAATATAGGTAAACAACTTTGTAAATTTTATGTTAACAAACAATTTAACATCTAAGAATTGGAGTATATATCCGAAATAGGAAATTATATTTCACAATGTTTCATAATAATTAAATGTATGTTTCTTGTTTGTAAAATATATACAACTTCATATTAATAATGCCTGTTTGTGTAAAATTGTACCACCGTAGGTGAACCAAGTGCTTAATCACAGCAAATACCATTAAGTTTTCGTTTGTTGAAGAAAAAAAGTTTGATAGCTCTTATTTTGAACTATTTAGCACGTGTATCCTAATATAAAACATTTATGACAATGTATTTACATACTGTTGCAAATAAAGTCATACTGTTACCTTGGCAACATCATACGTTGCTATTCCCTGGCGACTGACAAGGCCTGCAACTAAGCGCAAAGCGTCTGTTAAAGCTGATATTTCTGTGGTATTGAGCAGCTCTGACGATGTCCGATTTTCTTTATATTCTGTAACGTTTGCAACCTCGGACAAAGCGTTGATAACCTCGCCAGATGTAACGTTTCCAGTCAACAAATATGTCTTTGTATCCATTCAATTCAAAGATGAATATTTTTCATGCATTACATTTCGTACAATTAAAAGATAATACACGACGTGTGTCTTCCAATAAATCTTAACACAAAGCCATTTAAAATGAAAATAAAGTAACGAATCTTTAGTTATTAATAAGCTGAACGAATTTAAATTTAATTACATGGGTTAATATATCATCAATATTTTATTTAAAACCTTTAAACGGCTATTATGCAATTGTAATAGTTTGTATATTTCAAATGCACGCCAGCAAAAACACGGACCTGGTTAACAGCATTGATAACATCAGCTCTTAGGCAGTTGTACTGTGGGTACTGCCATTCTACGTTCGAATCACAAGGTCGGCTCACGTTACCTAATTCAAAGGTATGTAAAATTAGTTTATCCAATCAGCTGTACATGAAAACAAATACATAAATCACATAATATTGTACTGTTGTCTACCTTGAATTAGTATTTATCACCCCGAAAGTCGAAATCACACTCAGTCTGTCGGTGGGTTTATGCGTCCTGTGGATCAGTACGAAACTGTCTGTCTTTAATATAGCTTTGTCCTTTGCAGATCTATTTTGGAATACTTTGGCACACATGGCAACCATCATAAGAGACGTGTCCCGATTAACACGAGTCTGCCTAAATACAAGGTCAGACGTAGAGGTCAAATGTCACATTTGACCATAAAACGGCGTATGTCTTTAAATTAAGATTTGTGTATGTGTTGAATTGTGTTCGATGCTCATTTTGGACTAACGGAGTAATGTTAAGGATTTAACAACGATATTGTAAGACGTTCGGTGTACAAAAAAAATTGCTAGAGATACATGTAGCCATTAACTTATCGACCTACGGAAACCTCCACTGACAGGAATGTGAAAATGTTATTTACATCGGGGAAGCATGGACTACATATTAAATTCAGTTTAATTATTGATTATGTTCCGAATATAGTAAATAACAGTTAACAAGACCATATTTTTTCTGCCGAAAACTGGAAACAAAACTAATATGGGTGAGTTTTAAATGTAGAGTCAATGGTAACACAAACAGCATCATATAGTATTTTATATTCCCATATCATGTTATTACCAAACAGTCTTGAATGTTTATCACTGAATTGTGGATATGTGTGTCAATTGTCCAACCCACGTGTGATTCTGATGAACAGGAAACAGAATGGTTCATGCAAGCGGTGTGGTGAGTGTGCATGCATGTTTGTGTGTGTATGTGTGTATGGCGGGGTAGTTTCAGAATTTAAAACTATGTCTCGGTAGTGTGCGCTATCTGATGAATTGTGTGGGGTCAGTGGGCACGATTTTGGCTAATAGTGAGATGGAAGAGCTAATTGAGTCAACAGTCTCAAAATTCTTAAATGGGAAAACATTTCCACATATGTATGGACATTAAGACTACTGATTTTTGCACAAACTCAAAAACGCAATATTCAGCATAAATTATATAAAATCAATGGCGAAAATGCATGAACGTGTTTTTGACAAGTTTTTAAAAGGAGATAATTTTAGTATCCATGTTAAAGGGGGTAAGGAACGCCGTTTTGAGCGACGTGTTTATAGAAAAAACTTGTATAAGGTATGGCCTTTGTAATAAGAGGATAAGAGGCGCAGCACTGGAAGCTGGAACTCTCATGGTTTGAAGTTTGAGCTTCCATATGTGCAGCAAGATGATAAAAGATCTGAAATAAATTAGTAGAGCCGCCAGTTATGTGGACTTTGTTTAGCACCACAAAGAAGAAATGCGGAGGGCGATTAGTGCAGATGCTAAGGATAAAGCAGATAATCGATGAAAGTTGACATAATGTATAGATCGGTGGGATCCAACGTCTGTTAAAGTTGATCAAGCCATAGATATTGGAAAAACCGCAACGACACACTTTTAAAACTCATTGCCGGAAAATGTGTAATGTATCTAATACGGATGGAACCCACATTGTGTCTGGAAAGCACATTAGGGTTGCAGACACCAAATTGTATGACATAAATCTGATTTATTTAAGAGTGATTGGCTAACAAGAGAGTTCAATGAAAGTTGACATTAACTATATACTAATACATGAATTGAATCCAGTACCTATTGCTATGCTTACTGAAACAGGGGAATTGCATGTTAAATGTTGTCAAAGAAAAGTAGCTGAAATGAAAGAAACCAAGTATGTTTATTGTCAAGCGATGTATAGTCATACACTGACCACAGTTGTTGCCTTGCCAGCCCGGTGAGCATGTGCATGAGTACGCATTTTAAAGATTAGTGCACGTGGCACTGTTTTTTACACGGCGCAATTGTGCATTCGTTGGTATCTGAACGATAAACACAACACAAATCAATGTCTAAATTAATCAGCGTGATTCCATTATTGGTTCAGAACAAACCGTATCGACTCACATGAAACGATGTGTATAAATTCGCCATGTAAGCGTTAAATTGAACAAGCAGCAACACATCGCTAATCCGGAAGAAAACGTCACACACCCGGATTTGGGTGTGAATAGTGGATTAATAGTTTGAAACATATCCTCAGTCAAGAATATGAATGATGCCAGTCTGGTATCATTGAGAGGCCTTAGATTTCAAAGACGATTTCCAAGTAGACCGCCCGTTTCATCATTTTGACAAATATATCAATATTGTGATAATTTAGGTTGGAGAGTAAATTTATCAAATTGAAATTAAAGATTATACCGACATGTCAGCCAAAATTAAAAATTAATTTCTTTAAAAATTAATTTATTTGATTTGATGTAGCGAATACATGTATCCGATAGATACAGATTTAAATCTCGTATAAATCATTAGATACAAGCAGACGGCAATAAACCATGCGTGAAATCGATTTCAGTAGTGACTGTCTGACGTCACTAATACGGTATATATGCTCGAGTTTCACGTATCTCGTTCTTTTTGCGAAATAGCTTTGACTGTGAAACTTGTGTTTACACATCCATAAACTGAAATCTACAATGTCGGTAAGAGGTCGTAGCGTGCGTAGGCGGGTGGGGCAAGCCGTAGCGAAACAGAGACAGAGAGAGGGACGGGGGATGCGGGTGGCAGTTGATCCGGACCCGGTGAAGGAGAAAAGGGCCATATGGCGTAGAAGGAATGCGGCGGAAACGGCGCCGGTACCAGAGCCGGCATCAGATCCTGTACCTGGACCAAAGCCAGAGGCGGAACTCGCAGCAGCGCCACCTTCAAAACGTAAACGCGCAGACGATAACGCCGCAAATGGTGAGGTTGATGATTTCTGTGATATTTTCCGCACATCCAATGGGCTACCACGTGGTCACAACGTGGGTAAGCACGAGGCACTAGCGTGCAATGCAAACGAAATCTTACCTTAGTAAAGTCTGTCTAGAATGGACATATTCAAAGAGTTTATATACTGCCCAGACAAACTAATGATGATGTATCAATTTATGTGTCCGCGTCGCTTACACAGCGACATGTATTTGTTGTGGCGAATATGTTAATCTTGCATTATTGTTTAAAGCCGCTCGAGTTGATATTTCTCACAACAAGTCGGTTATCTCAACTGACCAGAATTGATCAGTATTCGTCAGATACATTCTAAAGCTTAAAACTCTTCCAAACTGATTTTCGCAAAAAATTGTGCCAAACAAATGCCAAAAGCATAAAAAATATGAAACCTAATCATGTACATAACGAAATCCGCAAGACTATTATTAACCTGTTACGTATGCACGCTTTGGGTAACGTGAGCGCCAATTTCACATGATGTCCTCTTCCGTGCATATCAAAACAAAGAAGAACTACTAAATAACACAATCAGTGTGTTTGTGTTTGGATCTAAATTCAGTAATGTTAATATTTTGTACGTTTAAAGACATATTGTAAGTTTTTTCCTGTACACTAGCAAGTTATCTACATTTATAACATATACGATATCAATACGAAACAAACATGGCTGCGTGTGTAAAAAATGCATTACAACTCGATATACACGACACATTATGCACGAGCTTAAAATAATCAAGTCAATGACATGTACAAATAAAGATGGCTGCGCCCATGAATTAAACGTTAACGAGCATTTTATATTGACAGTGTTAAATAAATCATAGCAGACGATAAAAGGGCTGTAGTATGGCGATCTCTATATATCCATGTTATTTTGTTGGTTACGTATTGTTTTGAGAAGCATTATTCGCCGTCTTCTATAACTACATTTCGGGGTTGTCATCATATCATAGGATAACGTTTGGTACTGCATTTTGGAAATAGTGTTTGTAAGCGAAATACTTCAGGGCTGTCACAGGCAAAGGCCTGTCGTGGATAAAAGAGCCCCATAAAACGATTTCTATGTTATGTTCGATTCTGCCTATAATCGCTTATGATAAACTTGAATCTGTATTAGTCAAGAATATATCTACGTTGGCATTTATTATTGTTTATTCAGAATCAGCGAATTAGAATCAATTGAATATATTAATAGGGCATTTCCGGCGAGCATAATAGTATGGAAAAACACCAGGTTTTTCAGAAATGATGGCGTTCACTTATCTTACGTCGGACTCGAAATATATATTATGATTCGTTGCGCGAGTGTTTATTAAAATTCTTTTTAAACATGTCATAGAATTTGGGGGAAAATAAATCAATTTATTTTCCTGGTGGAAATTCTATGTCTTGGAGGTGATCGGAACCATTAAAAGTATGAAAGGTAACTATATAATGATGACCATACGCCCGGGTGAGGTAAACTTAGCATTTTGTTGTCACCTATCACGTAGTGCTAGTATGTGTGAGGATGGCAGGAATGCTTTCTAAATTATTTTCGTGATAATATGTGTGTTCTAGTACTCGCTCGATGGTACGGCGTGCTTAGGCGTACCTGGAATAGCTCTTTTTGGCTTTGCTAATATTGTACTATTGTATATTGCACTGGAAAACCTACGGTACGGCGTACCGAGGATTTATTTGGCCGGTTGCGGTGGCCTTAGCGATTGCGCATGCATGTTATGTTGCACGGCACGGCGTACCGAGAATTTATTTGTCCGGGTGCGGTTGTCTTAGCAATTGCGCATGTATAAAATGATGCACGGTACGGCGTACCGAGAATTTATTTGGCCGGTTGCGGTGGCCTTAGAGATTGCGCCTGTATAATAGATATTTCCGAACAAGCCACGTGTTCGTTGAAATAGGAATTGCATACATTTGCGAAATAGCATAAAATGGTGTGGATTGTCTGTTGGCGATAATTGCATACACGAGAAGCTATATCAATAGTGCAACTGGGGTTGGGGCTATCTTTAGGGCAGTACTTCCGGTCGCCTCCTCGACATGGCTCAGTTATAGTGATAGTCTATAGTTGAGGTTTATTTACTCTAGTGCTAGTCTGATGTAAATTATATTCCGCCATTTTGCCATTTAATTCCATTTATATTTTTGTATTGTTCCTCTCATATGTTTTTTTATTGTTCAAATATAGAATATAAAATGTGTTTACGTAACGTATCAAATTAAAACATTATAATAAATATGTAACTGACAAAGCTGGCTTTTCTTGTAAGTATTCATCAGGCCTTGCTCTTGTTAATACATTCGCGTAGAACAAGTGGATGTCGCCAAAAGATCAGGGATCAATTTGATAAGTATTCTATATAACCGAACGTGCATGACATAGACAACATGTAAAGGACGGTTACACTTTGTAATCCGAATAACTCTAACCGGATGTCATTGAATGAATCAAATCTTGGTTAACGAATGGGGTACTGAACTGCTTTCTGAAATAATACAAAATAATTTCTTTAACAATTAATTTCATTTAGTTGAAGTAGCGAATACATGCCTTCGATAGATAAAGGTTTAAATCTCGTATAAATCATTAGATACAAGCAGACGATAATAAACCATGCGTGTAATCGATTTCAGTAATGACCGTCTGACGTCACTAATACGGTATATATGCTCGAGTTTCACGTATCTCGTTCCTTTTGCGAAATAGCTTTGACTAAGAACCCCACCCACCCGACCAAAGAGATTGTTGTTAATTATGTTTAACCTTTTTGTTATGTTCAAATGTACTGCCGAGATATTTATTACAGAACGGCTGTCAATCTGTTGCGGGCGACCACGGAAAACGTTCGGGTTACATTCACCAACTGTACACGACTCGTCGGTAAGACGTCGGGTTAATCGTCGGGCCTCAAACCGAGGATAGCGGCGGCGCCATGACCTGGATACATCGCTATCGTCCAGAACTAGGTCCATATCTAGTATATTAATGAGACGTGACATTAGTGAATGGAGATTACCGGAAACAAAGTGTCAACCAATGTGTTTGAGTGGTTCTGCTACTTAACGTGCCGTGTAAAAGTGTTGTGACGTGTGCCTTCTTGCAACGAAATGAATGTTTATTAATAGAAGGGCTGTAAATCTGTTGCGGGCGACCACGGACAACGTTCAGGTAACATACACCAATTGTACACGACTCGTCGGTAAGACGTCGGTTTAATCGTCGGGCCTCAAACCGTAGATAGCGGCCATTGCATGGATACATCGCTATCGTCCAAAACTAGGTCAATATCCAGGATGTCGCTGAGACGCGACATCAGTGAATGGAATTTTCAGTTCTGTGCGTTACGGAGTATAGCACAGAACCAGGCCTTAACATAACGCACTGCACAAAACAGGTATATGTGCGGTTCGTTCATGCGTATGGTTGTCACGTGAGTGATGGTCACTCAGGCGGACATAGGCGGTAATGTGCACGGGGTTTTCATTGTTTGGTCAGTTCTACGCTATACTTCGATCAATAAACTTTTACTTTTTTTAAATTCGAACCGCATTAATAAGTTGGCTTTAATGACCCGTTATGTTTGAGTTACACAATGTCCACAGTTACATGTTAATATTGGTTGTTTTCGGGTTCAATTTTCCAGAGTTATTTTACATTGAGCATCTGATGATTCTGATGAAGTTTTATCTCTGGTTTTTAATCTGGCCTTGACAACTACATTTAAGGTAAAAGAATAGAATTGATGTATACAAATCATAGTTGTATTGTGTTATAAATTTATAGATCCAAGTTGTTCTGTCGTGTTATTATACTATTATACTTGATTGTGATATATTACGAAAATGTAATATTCGTGGATGTATGTTGCCAATTAACTGATTGCAAATCTTTAACAATGCAAAATGAGTTATGTTTTGAGCTTAGGTGTGTGAAGCCATTATGGGAAACACAGTGTCACCCAATGTGTTGGAGTGTTTCGGCTACTAAACGTGCCATGTAAAAGTTCTGTGACGTGTGCCTTCTCGAGATTAAATGAATGTGTATTATTAGGTAATTTTGTTGCTGCAAAATTGTGTGAGATATTGTTTTTATCACGACAGTTAATTATTAAGATCTATGACAATCTGACACAACAGCTTATGTGTCATTATTAAGTCATTTTATTTGTTTGATACTTCAGTCAAATATGTCATTTATTTATTTGGCCGGTTGCGGTGGTCTTAGCGATTGCGCTTGTATAATATCTATTTCCGAACCAGCAACGTGTTCGTTGAAATAGGAATTGCATACATTTGCGAAATAGCATAGAATGGTGTGGACTGTCTGTTGGCGATAATTGCATACACGAGAAGCTATATCAATAGTGCAACTGGGGTTGGGGCTATCTTTAGGGCAGTACTTCCGGTCGCCTCCTCGACATGGCTCAGTTATAGTGATAGTCTATAGCTGAGGTTTATTTACTGTAGTGCTAGTTTGGAGTAAATTATATTCCGCCTTTTGGCCATTTAATTCCATTTATATTTTAGTATTGTTCCTCTCATATGTTTGTTTTTGTTCAAATATAGAATATAAAATGTGTTTACGTAACGTATCACAATAAAACATTATAATAAATATGTAACTGACAAAGCTGGCTTTTCTTGTAATTATTCATCAGCTCTTGCTCTTGTTAATAAATTCGCGTAGAACAAGTGGATGACGCCAAAAGAATCAGGGATCAATTTGATAAGTAGGCTACTGTAACCGGACGTGCATGACATAGACAAAATGTAAAGAACGGTTACACTTTGTAATCCGAATAACTCTAACCGGATGAATGAATCAAATCTTGGTTAACGCATGGGGTACTGAGCTGCTTTCTGAAATAAGTTCGCTTATGCACACTTTTGCAGTTAAAATTCCATCACAATCCACTTTATCTCAATTTTATGCTTTTAAACCGGAATAATTGTCTTTCTGAATGGCATTTTGTAAAGTATATTAAATATAAGCCACAAACATCCATTACATCTATTATTGCCTATACATGAAGAGAACAACGGCAACGAACATAACAAGACACATTTTTTACTCATGTTGTTTATAATTAATTTCAAACTAGGTGTACACATCGTGTACAATGAACCCGCGTTTATCCGGAATTCGATAGTCCGGAAGACTCGCGGTCCGGACGAAAGTTAAGGGGAACGGATTTATTATGCAGTATTTTCCCTCATTAAGTCCATAATCTCGCTTTCCGGATCCGGACATATATTTCGCGACACCGATCTGTGTATTTAGCTGTAATTTTATCTCGTTAATCCGGATGCTTCTCAACATGGGGGCTTAATCGACCCCAGCCGAATAAACAAAAGCGCTTTAACCGAGGCGTGAATTAAGTATTGTTGTTTTAGGCATAATGGCTGACCTGTCGTTTAAACAAAAGCGCGATCAACGAGGCATGAATTATTACTGTGTTTATGAGTGATAGCTAATAGTATTGACTATACATGATTCGATTCCGACTTTACTTACACTTTAATTGGTGTCGACATTTCACAATGCAACTTAAATGACACACTGTGTTTGATGTTTGATTTTCTTTAATGTCTTTAATGAGCAGAACAAGCGACCAATTAAGACGCTGATTATAATCGGACCGTCATTACAAAACTGTTAAACACTTAAAATGACATTCATATTCAGAAAAAACGAAATGAACTTTACATGCGTGAAAAGTTGTGCTAGGATTATTTAAGTAATCCGTTAAAAACTTGTCGCTATGATGTTTAATAAAGTGTCGCTATTTTAATCATTTCAACATTCTGAGACGGGTTATAAATAAAGATATTAAAACAGTATCGCAGTTTTATGTTTTATTTTCATTTGCCTTCAACACCATTGGTTGGTAACTCTGTGACTTTACCAGCTTACAGCTCGCGTGCCACCCACGGCAGTATAACACGAGATATACGTAGTCCTCATGGCGTGTACATGTACGACAATTCGGTTACGCGTGTTTTGTATTTATATTGTTAAACAACTTTTGATTTGTTAAACTAAATAAACTAAATACATGTCTGCGTAACAAGAAAATATCATTATTGATGCGAAATAAATATGTAAATGTACATAAACATAAGGTGTATATCATAAGGTAAGTATTAAGCTCATGTCAAAACGGTTCGATAATCCGGAAGATTCGTTAATCCGGAAATTTCTGCCGGAACGAACATTTCCGGATAAACGCGGGTTGACTGTACGTATATTCGTTCAATTCAAATGCTTAACATTTTAATTCGATTTAGAATCGGTAAGCATGGACTAAACAATTTGTTATATGATTATTAACTATGTTGCGAAATTACTCAATACTGGTTAAAACACCCGTATTGTATTTGCCAAAAATTGATATACAAATTATATGGATGAGTTTTTATTCAGCTCAATCAGCAAATGGTAATCAGCAATCAGTCAATGGTAAGATAAACAACAGTCTTGGAATTGTATACAGTGAACCCGCGTTTATCCGGAAACGTTTAACAAATTCTGCCGCTGAAGTGATAATTTTGCTTTCTTTCAAAACTCCGTATCGAAACCCTTAATCAAAGTAAACAACAGCGCCGTTTCTGATAACGTTACCGTATTAGAAGGAACATCGGTCGATTTCAAATGTGAAGCTAGCGGATATCCCCCACCGTCTTACCACTGGGTCTTCCCTTGGGGTGACAGTAAGGGGTCTGAGCTTATGTTGCTATTTAACAGTAGTTTTGTAAAGGGGAAACTTTCCTGTCTGGCTAACAATACGTTTGTATCCCTTGACGGAACAACAAATACAAACGCACAGCCGCAGCAACAAGTGACGTTCTTGAC
Source organism: Dreissena polymorpha (assembly GCF_020536995.1). Classification (NCBI taxonomy): domain Eukaryota; kingdom Metazoa; phylum Mollusca; class Bivalvia; order Myida; family Dreissenidae; genus Dreissena; species Dreissena polymorpha. The sequence continues at coordinate 130,114,943 of NC_068358.1, forward strand.
CTTCGATCTGATAAGTATGACATTTATGTTTTATTCAGAAAGAAACAGGTTGCATAAATGTGCAGGGTTTTTCTTCGTGTTGTGTATATTTGTTAAGTTGTACGTTACCTGTAGTATATAATTTATAAATGTATACCTGATTCTACTTAATCAAATGTCGTTTAACAATATAAATACAAAACACGCGTAACCGAATTGTCGTACATGTACACACCATGAGGACTGCGTGTATCTCGTGTGAACGCGAGATTCTGGACTTAACGAGGGAAAATACTGCATACTAAATACTTTCCCCGGGACTTTCGTCCGGATCGCGAGTTTTCCGGACTATCGAATTACGGATAAACGCGGGTTCATTGTAAATAAAATTGTGGATATTTGTGCTACTTGTAAAATTAAATCAACACATTATAGTAAAACTTGTTATCATCAGATCATGATAAACCACGTAAAGTAAACATTATTCCACCGAGTCCTATTTCAGCATTGTAAAATATAATTTATTCACTACAAATGTATTATTCTGGCAATGCAATTGTGATTTACATTTTATCAGCTCCACAATATCAGCAATTTAATATGCAATTGTTAGTTTAAGTTTTGAATATTATACATTTTATATTATTAATCAACCGCTCTGCATCTACATATATTGTTTGAAAGAAGTTATACTCAATTCTCCTTTGACAAAGCCGATGCTCATTACAAGTGTAATGACCATTCACTTTTGTTAACAATGTATATGCACATTTAGAGAAAATCCTAGTCCGTCTGGTTTTAACTAAATGTACAAAAGGCAAAAACCGTGTGTTCTATACAATAATATAACCTTCTTATGTTCGTATACTTAAGCAATAATGTATATATCCAAAAAACACACACGTGAATCATACAAACACGGATAGTGTACATAAATATGTACATTTAAACTCTTTTTTTTATAAATCTTAGACACAAGTGTTAACGATTTTGATTAAAATCTGAACTGTATTGCGAAACATAGCACAACGACATTTTACATTTCTTCAGCACTTAATCTAATAGGTAAATAGAAGATATTTGTTGGATTCGATGGAATATCGATTTTATTTCACGAGTGATCATATAAAATAATATTTTCACGAGTGGCGCATGTATTTTTTATAATCACGAGTGAATTAAAATCGATATTCCAACGAATCCAACAAAAAAATAATATTTTATGCTTTTTTTAACAGTTTATTAACATTGTAAAAGAGTTTTAATGTATAATTTCGCTGGATTTATGACGTCATTTCGTTAAAAAAATGACGTCATTTCACAATAAAACAGTGAAAAATATCGATATTTTTCACTGCTATTTTTCACTGTTTAAAACAGTGAAATACCAGTTTTATTTCACTGATATTTCTCTATAAACCACCGGAAAGCATAAAATAAACACATTTATTTATACGGAATAACGTTCTAAGAATCACATTTTGTAAAGTGGGTTAAATTAATTATCAACTCAAATACTGCATGGAAGCAAAATTAAAAATAAACTCGTGTGGTGTTTTGCAAACGCGCTGCCCATACAGCTAAGCAATCTACAAACACAATCAAATAAAAACGATAGTACTTACACTGTATGGTAAGTATAGAAGTATTTCTCAACTCTATATGGGTAGTTTTGTACAGGTAATTAGCAATACATGTTAAATTCCTTGTGTTTTCCGCGTTCGGCGTAAATGTCAAAATACTAGATGTGACATCAGAGCTGTAGACATAGTTGGCGTTATTCGTGATGTTGTGTCCGTTTTCAAACCAGTCAATACTCGCCCCAGGCCGACTCTTAGAAGTGATACACGTGAAGTTCGAAGGAACATTCAAAGCTGGGAACAATACGAGTCTTTTCATTAATTTTTGTAAAGCCCTTCATGTATAAGAACTCCAAAGTATTGTGTATTAATGACACCATGGAAGGTAGATTATCTGTTATTTTTCTGGTTGTACGTTAACTGTAGGATAGTTATACTACCCTAACGAAGTAAATAGGAATATAATGGAAGAAAGTGGAAAGAAAAGAAAGTGGAATTTTTGAAACGTAATTGTGGATGAACATTTCCTATTTTACGCGGGAACGTTTATGGCAATCAATGTTATTAAGAACATTCTCGAGAAGTGTTACTTTAATATTCACCCATACGACGCTTACGACTCATCTGCAAGTTCGACATATACAAGACCAATCCTGAGATCGTGATTGTAGAACAATGCTGGCTTAGAATACCACCTAACAACGCATGTCGTTGAAGCAGAATACTGGCTTAGAATACCAACTTACACTGCATATTGTTGTAGCAGAATACTGGCTTAGAATACCAACTTACACCGCATGTTGTTGTAGCAGAATACTTGCTTATAATACCAACTAACACCGCATGTCATTGTAGCACAATGCTGACTTAGAATACCAACTAACACCGCATGTCGTTGTAGCACAATGCTGACTTAGAATACCAACTCACACCGAATGTCGTTGTAGCACAATACTGACTTAGAAAACCACCTAGCACCTAATGTCGTTGTAGCACAATACTGACTTAGAATACCACCTAACACCGCATGTCGTTGTAGCACAATGCTGACTTAGAATACCAACTAACACCGCATGTCTTTGTAGCACAATGCTGACTTAGAATAACAACTAACATGAATGTCGTTGCAGCACAATACTGACTTCGAAAACCACTTAGCACCTAATGTCGTTGTAGCACAATACTGACTTAGAAAACCACCCAACACCGCATGTCGTTGTAGCACAATGCTTACTTAGAATACCACCTAACACCGCATGTCGATGCACCACATCAATGGCTTAGAATACCACCTAACACCGCATGTCGTTGTAGCAGAATACTGGCTTAGAATACCACCTAACACCACATGTCGTTGTAGCAGAATACTGGCTTAAAATACCACCTAACACCGCATGTCGTTGTAGCACAATGCTGGCTTAGAATACCACCTAACACCGCTTGTCGTTGTAGCACATTACTGGCTTAGAATACCAACTAACACCACATGTCGTTGTAGCAAAATACTGACTTAGAATACCGCCGTACACCGCATATTGTTGCAGCACATCACTGGCTTAGAATACCAAATAACACCGCATATCGTTGCAGCACACTACTGGCTTACAATACCAACTAACACCGCATGTCATTATAGCACAATGTTTACTTAAAATACCACCTAACACCGCATGTCATTGTAGCACATCACTAGCGTAGAAAACCACCTAACACCACATGTCTTTGCAGTACATTACTGGCTAAGAATACCAACTCACACCTCATGTTGATGTAGGACATTTATAGCTTAGAATACCAACTAACACTGCATGTCGTTGTATCACAATGCTGGATTAGAATACCAACTAAACCCGCATGTCGTTGTAGCACAATGCTGACTTATTATACCAACTAACACCGCATGTCGTTGTAGCACAATGCTGACTTAGAATACCAACTAACACCGCATGTCGTTGTAGCACAATTCTGACTCAGAATACCACTTTACACCGCATGTCGTTGAAACACATTAATTTGCTTACTTAGAATACCAACTAACACCGCATGTCGTTGTAGCACAATGCTGACTTAGAATACCAACTATCAACGCATGTCGTTGTAGCACAATGCTGACTTAGAATACCAAGTAACACTGTATGTCGTTGTAGCACATTACTGGCTTAGAATACCAACTAACAACGCATGTCGTTGTAGCACAATAATGGCTTAGAATACCACTTAAAACAGCATGCAGTTTAGCACAATGATGGCTTAGAATACCAACTAACACCGCATGTCGTTGTAGCACAACACTGGCTTAGAATACCACCTAACACCGCATGTCGTTGTAGCACATTACTGGCTTAGTATACCAACTAACACCGCATGCCGTTGCAGCACATTACTGGCTTAGAATACCAACTTACACCCCATGTCGTTGTAGCACATTACTGGCTTAGAATACCACCGTATACCGCATGTCGTTGTAGCACATAACTGGCTTAGTATACCAACCAACATTGCATGTCGTTCGTTGCAGCACAATGCTGGCTTAGAATACCAACTAACACCGCATGTCGTTGTAGCACAATGCTGACTCATAATACCAACTAACACCGCATGTCGTTGTAGCACAATGCTGACTAAGAATACCAACTAACACCGCATGTCTTAGCAAGTGTTCTACAGAGGCATGGTTGAAACAGACTTTTTCGTGGACCCGTTATGCGGTGCTTCACACTCAAAAGTAGCCTGTGGTTACCGAGAAAAATATATGTTGATAGATAAGTTTATGAAATCATTTGACCCCCTAGATGAGGCCAGTTTTGACCCTATCGGTATGATTAAAATATATATAGAGAGAGCCACAATCAACTATTAATCACCTAAGCCTGGTGATATCAGATGAAAAGATGTTTGTGTTATATGAGTATATTGTAACTCCCCGAGCGTGGCCACTGTTTAATACATCGACATAATGTAACAAAAAACTTTGCAGATGACTAATAAGCACAGTTACATACCAAATATAACAACCTTGTGATTTCCGAGCAGTTATTTTGCCTATCGTTAGTATTTATAACAATGCAGACATAGAAGGGCTTAGCAGAAAAGGAGGAATATTTTTGTAATTTTAACGTAGGATGATACAAATAACACATGAATAACTTCATATCATAAGATTAATGGCACGCATGTTTGAATGTTGCATAATGAAAAGTGAAGAGAAAAGTCTTTTTCTACGGACAGAACAGACCGACGAAAAGGCGTACAGACCGACAACCAGACAAACAAATAGCTGTCGGACAGACGTCTATATGCTAATTCCACTGTACCCCTCGTTACTTCGTAGGGTAGTATAACTATCCCACAGTTAAAGTACAACCAGGAAAATAACAGATAACTTACCTTCCGTGGTATCATTAAATGCGATTGCTTAAATAGCAAACAAATTAATAAAATATGCATACGCCGGGTTTCCATGAAATTTGCTATTAGGGTTTAATAACGCGCCGGGTACGTGACACGCGATAACAACTGTTTTTACGAAGCCGAAATCATGAGCGGGTTATTTATTAATACCTGTCAGAGTGCTTTCGATATCACGTTATTAAGAAACAGTACCTAAATGTAATGGGGTTTGTCGTTATTCTGCTTAAATATTGTGTTTGTTTTAATGATCTCGTCACCTCTTTAAGTATTATATAAACAGGCCTATATATAATTAGCGTTAGAATCTTTGTATAGTGTCCGTGTATCGGTGATTAACAATAAAATCGAGAAACCTAAGTAGGGTCAGTTCATGTTTGCACAATAACAGAAGCCGTTTTCTTCGGTGAAGGAGAAAAAAGTTCGGACCTTGCAAATAAAACGACGGAATTGAACGCAGTTATGAGCGGAACAAATTTCACCGATGCTTACGTTATACGTTAAACTTTTGTTCCGAGATCGCGCATTAAGTAAACCAGATTTACAGCTATTATTTTGTAAATCGTTTGTGTTTACAGTACTAAAGTTATTCATGTCGCACAAGTGGAGTTTGTAAAAGCGATAACATAATATGGTTACACTTTACTGGAAAGCATTTACACATAACAATCATTCAAATGCATATTGAAATCGTACACGCATGCTAACGTAAATTGAATGGAGTGATTATAATAAAAACGCCGCTTTTGTATAAGCTATAACAACCGTCCACGTAAGTTCTTTTCTTTCAGTTTTAAGCTTTTTCAAAAACCATGTTTGATTTAATCACTTCCATTGGGTAATACAATAGAAACAGTTATACAGTAACTTACTTAGAACACTAATGATATGTGTGTTGCTGTACATTGTCGTACTATTAATGCTTGCCGAGCATCTCCATCGCTGTCCGTCGTTGGATAAATCGACCGCATTGATCTCGCAGGCAAACAACGTTGAATTGCAAGTACACGTTAGGTTTGAGTTTGGGCTCTGGCTACACCTTCCATTGGAAAATTCCTGAATCACAGCCACAGTCTCATAATTGTTGCTTTTGTCTGCCGAATGCCAGGTCACTATGACCGCGGCTGATGGTATGGTGCATTCCAATCGCACCCGTGTATTGATGAATGCGTCGCCGCCGTTTAATTGGAGTTGAGCATTCGCCGCTGAATAAGATTGAACACCAATAAATATTGAATAAATCAACATATAAAATATCTATGCATATTTGTTGAAAAATGAGACTGTATTACGTAAGAGTATGGAATAATGATCTATTGCTGTATTGGAAGGACCTTTCTTGAATATAAGAGATTAAACAATTTGACACAATAACTATGCGTTGGTAACCACTTTTTACTAGAAAGTTCATTACTATAATGTCTGAGTTTGTACTTATGTCATAACGTATTGAGCGTGTTCAATTTACAACAGTAATTGGAGGGACGTGGTTCAACCATTTTTGTTTAATATAAAAGCTGCAATACAATGTACATGTTCATTCGTATAATTGTTTATTCATTTAGTGGCGGAATCGCACGGCGACATGTCTTCTCTCTAGTTATATCGCTTTGTTTTTTAATAAACCGAAGAAGTAATATTGATGCATTGAGGACGTATAAACTTTTGTAAGGCCGTTAACTTTCCCAGCTATGTACACTTTCAAGCCAACGCGTATTTTGGTAATACATTTATGACGGAAACATACATGAATAAGTATGTCTTATGGTCATTAGGGATATCAATATAAATGAGTAGTAATACATTATAAAGTAATAAGCCTTTTCCGGTAGTACCATGAACGACAATGTAGAATAAACATTCGATCGATTTCGAATCTAACTCAATTTTACAAATTTCTACTATCGAAATAAGAAACTTATTTTACTTTGATGTGCACAGGATTATGACTTTTTTCTAATGTATTTATAGGGTATTACAAAATATTTACTTTTTTTATATTACGAGAGGAAATTAATGTATACATGTATGGATTTCGATTTTGTGATTATCAAGAATGTATCTTCATACTAAATAAGTTGTATGATACGTAATTAAACATATATGTACATGTTTAAAATTAACAAATACAATAATATATATCAATTTACCTTTTGCCACGCATATAACACAAATTAACAGAGCGACAAAGGCATCCATTTCTTATTGTGACAGTGAAATATAATCCGAAACAAGACTAAAGCAAATAAATGTCCGCCTTGATCCGAATAATAATCGCCTGGTAGTTTTCTAAAAAAATTACCTGTTACTGATTTGATATTAAGTATTCTCAAATAATTTCCGTCATAAAGAACAACTTATTATATGGGGATTGTCTTATAAAGTTGATTTATATGCGCTTTTAAAAGACGAACATTTGCCCTTAGTGAATCAAAGTAACGCAGCTAGAGTAGCTTAAGTAGCTAGACTTAATTTCTGTAGAAATTTTAATTATATAAGGTTGTTTATTTCGACACATATGTCGAAATGTAAATAACAATTACATAAATTATATGCTTTCTCGTTTTAATATGTTTATGTCTCTAAAATACCGTTATATTTCAAGCAGGCATGCATTCATAAATTCGAATCATTAAATCAGTAGTTGTGTTTATATATACGGTAGGATGTGAATTGACACCAATAACTGACATTCACGGTTTAAGTGCGGAAATGAGAATTTAAATTTGTCAAACTTTTCTAAGAAGACCATGTACATTTATTTGGCGCCGTACTGGAGAGCTGCTGTCTATATGGAATAATAATAGTGGTTGTTGCCTACAGGCAGGGCTTGTAATGTTATTTCTGCACTTGTGCAGGTTAGGTGAAAACTATATTTTGTTTACAGGCATAAACAATCATAATAGTTATATGAATACTTGTTATGTTTTCGTTTTTCCCCCAGTTTTGCAGACACAAAATTTCTAAAAACGGTTGTTCTCGATTGTACTGGCTGCAGTCGCTACAGTAATGTAGGTCCAGGAAAACACGATTGGAATCCACACCTAGTGGAAGCAAAATAAACCGGCCACCATTTAAACCGGCGACAAACCGGCCACCATTTAAACCGGCGATTTAGGCTTTTTTAGGTCATAATACACCAAATAGTTTCCCTTTATAATTCAATGTAAAAGCGACAACTTTGAGCGAAAATAAATTCAACATTTTGCACATAGAGACCCCCATAACCATACCTTTTCTTAAAGGCCATTCTAAGCGGAATCGATTTATGCAATAAAAAAGATATGTCATGTACAATGCAAGAAAGAACTTGACACAAATCAAAATCGACTGTTTTTGCAACTTTTTTTTTCGGCCGTTTCTTAGTGGAATGTAACCTTTTTTAGTGCAATGGTTTACTATAGTCTTCAAGTGTATCATATTTCAGGGATTCAGTAGTGAACACCTATTCATGCCCTATCATTATCTCCGCAAGATAACACCTGAATAATGGTAAAAAGTGTAAAACATGCCTTCCTGTCAACTATGATATTTTTTTAGAGAGTACAGCCCTACATGAAGCGATCATTTAGTGTATTGTAACCTATAAGACAACGTTTACTGTTAACATCGCGAAAAATAAGCACTTCTCGATACTTATAAACCTATTTTCTATGTGCATGCCAATTTTCAGACCGATCTTTCACGTAGAAATGCTTGAAAATGCATTTTATTATAACGCCTGATAAGCCATGTGGCTTTCGCGTTCGGAGCTTTGATTTATAACGGGCGTTCAGGCGTAAAACGATTACCCTAAATGATTACAATCGGTCAAAATACTGGAATATTGTTACAAGCTATGTAGAAAAAGAAGTAAACAACTATTAAAACGTGTTCATGAGCTCTTTCAGCACAAATTGTTGCGATTTGAGATGCTCAAGACGAGTTTTTGTACATTTTTTTCTTATTTTCCTCTGAAAACGTATTTTTTTCTTAAAATCTCACGATGCTCCTTAAATTCGTGAAACAAACGCATTTATTCCGTGAAATTTGCCAAAACGCATCATATCTTACTAAAAAAATGATGATTTTCTGTAAATACAGCTTCTTTGTGACTAGGCCTGGTTTTGCGTTTAGGTCATAATACACCAAATAGTTTCCCTATATAATTCAATGTAAAAGCGACAACTTTGAGCGAAAATAAATTCAACATTTTGCACATAGAGACCCCCATAACCATACCTTTTCTTAAAGGCCATTTTAAGCGGAATCGATTTATGCAATAAAAAAGATATGTCATGTACAATGCAAGAAAGAACTTGACACAAATCAAAATCGACTGTTTTTGCAACTTTTTTTGTCGGCCGTTTCTTAGTGGAATGTAACCTTTTCTAGTGCAATGGTTTACTATAGTCTTCAAGTGTATCATATTTCAGGGATTCAGTAGTGAACACCTATTCATGCCCTACCATTATCTCCGCAAGATAACACCTGAATAATGGTAAAAAGTGTAAAACATGCCTTCCTGTCAACTATGATATTTTTTTAGAAAGTACAGCCCTACATGAAGCGATCATTTAGTGTATTGTAACCTTAAACCGACACCGAACTTATGCGCTAGGACTCAAAAAGAGCGATACTGCCGAAGCTTCCTAATAATTATTCAAATGCAATTAATTTTCCTTAAGCAGCCTGTGCGGAGATTAATAAACTAAAACTGTTCTAGTGGCCTGAAATATGAACGAGTCGACGTACAGGGGAATTATGTCATACACAAGATTTAGAATTCTTTAATACCAACTTACATCTCAATACTTCGCTGAGTTGATAAAATGTCTTGATAATCGAATAAGTTTGTTTACATGTTATTTACTGACTTTATTTACGAGAACTTAATTCACGTTAATGTCGTGAAAGGATACTATTTCGTATCCGGTTACGCTCAGGTTATTGACTAAACACTCGAGTGTTTATATTTACTCCAACTTGTCATGAATGTGATGCTTTTTATGTTAACTTGTCAATAGAACACTATGTTCACATACTCTGTTTGTTTTCTTTTATAAGTGAAGCATAGTTTTACTGTAGTTACCCATTGGATATTGTGGCGACACGTTGTTGCTTGAACAATATACCACTAAAACCAATATACTATTGTTGACAAAAACAGAGTATTGTTTATTAGTAGTAACTAGTTGCAATAAAACAATCGATCAGTCACCTGTACTTCAACTGCTTTTTATAACATTTGCATTTCTGTCAATACATTACGAATATCATTATATTTCGTCACTCTTGTAAAATGGAAGATGCAATACGTGTTCTTCTAAGGAGAGGCAATTATCACGCCTAATAATGTTTTACTTGTGTCGCAATATAAACTGTTAATTGGTGCCAATTGTATGCATCGCATCAATGGTTTTTCCATAATTTCATTGAATCGAGTGGATGTAAGGATACATACAGAATGCATATACATGCGTAAACGTGTGTCTGACTTTAAATTTTTATAAGTGTAGCTGTAATTTTTTGTGTGAGAGTAATTGTTATGAATGTTGGGTGAAGTGCACGGATTGTGTTTGAGGTTTGTTCCCGACCAAAAGCCAGTTTAAATTCTTAATGTGTTTTGACTTGTCACTTCAAAGGCAATAGCCCCATATGTAGTATTAGTAAAACCAAATATATAAGAATAATTAAACTAAAGAAGTACAGTTCTTGTAAACGCCGGCTAGTCTGAAAACAAAACAATACTTTTAATACGACAACTAACCCATTTTTGTCAGTCAGCGTTCGAAGGCGCTGACTCAATTTTATTTATTTTTCTGTGTGTTTGTTTGTGCATGTTTTTGCTCCGTCGATTTAACGGACAAATGGTCTTTTGCCATGTCAAAATTTCTCTCCTGCTGGTACAACGGAATCGCACTTATGTAATGTGAAGTTTGCATTTCCAAAAGTGTCATAACATGTAACAGTTAAGAATGTTAAAACTAGCGTTTTAAGCCCTAGATTCCAAGGAGGGAGATTACTTGTGAATTAGTTTGCATTGAGGTGTACAGCGGTTATGGCGCTTGCCTAAATAGCCACAGTGGCTTGTTACACATCAGGTGTCGGAACGTGCGTGTAAGCACGGTACGTGCCGGTATCGGCTTTCGTGGTTGTAATGTCGACACATGTTCTTTTTAACTTTTATTTTAATTTATATTGAAATATATGTATAATAAGTTTTTTTACACATTTTATATAAATTCATAAATATTTGACAAAATCGTGCATACTCTCTTTAAGTGTGTGAATTCATGTTGAACAGTTTATGAACATGCCTTTGTATGTTTACATATCATGCCTGTTTTGTTTGTTTATGCAATGAGGTGTACAGCGATTATGGCGCTTGCCGTAATAAAAGCCACAGTGGATTGTTACACACCAGGTGTGGTACTCGCGTGTAAGCACGGTACGACGTACCGGTATCGGCTGTCGTGGTAGAAATGTACATTGGAATGTAGTTGTTTGGTTTTTAAATGCGTGTACTCAATCATGTTGAACTTTGTATTAATAATATTTTGTGTTAATATCTGATTTTTTTTCAAAGGCATGCAGATGATATAAACGCGCTGCCTGACGTCTTTTTGGAAGGAGTTTCCTTGCAGCCGGAGTTACTCAAAGAATTAAGACCTATGTATACGTCAGAGACATTCAAACGGGGGTTTAAAAGGTGGTCTGATTTGACTTTGAGTAATGACCTTACCAGTGAGGACACTTTCCCCGCAAAAGCGTTTAAAATGATCGAACTCTCTATATCTCGAAATATATGGTAGGCATATCACGAGTAAAATTTATATTTTGCCCGTTAGTTCGCTTATTAAACGTAGGAAAATTAGTTAAGGTAGGGATTACTGAAATGTACGCTTATTGATCGATTTCTCTATATC